>NC_081445.1:10838785-10881869 GCF_007210705.1 Tigriopus californicus | reverse complement strand
AGAGGCGTTTACTCGGTGTGTTTTCCTGCCAGCTTTCAGTCAAGCTGAGGTATTTAAAAGTTTCAGCCTAAAGCCCAAAGCTCAACAAACGCAGTACTGTTTTATGATAATTTTTCTTGAAGACTTCAACTTCTTCAGGAGACAAGTCTAAAAAAATCAATTACGTTTTGCAATGATAAGGCTGCCGGTGTAAGGGGGGAAGCAAATAGAAGCATTTGTTAACTAAGCCTCCTTTTAACCGTATTGACAAGAAAGTACTGCCATTGCAAGCGAAAGTGATCCCAATTTGTCAAAAATTTATCAAAAGAAACTACCCTTTGAACGGTAGATGGCGTTAGCTTCTGAAACTTGAAAAATTCTTTTGTCCAGAAGGTTTTAGCGTTACTGAAAATATTTAGCGTACACACTTACTGATCAGAGTTTGAGTTACAGTTAACACTCCTTCATGTTTACGTAGACTAGATAAAACGTGTGTAGATTGTTTGATGTTTCAATTAATAAGCCTCTTTAATGAGGAGCCTTGAAAATGTGTTTTCGTATTTAGATAATATTCATATTTGAGTCCATAACATCACAACAGGATTCTGTATTTGATACGACCTGGAAATCGGACAAGAAAACCATGAAATAAGCAGTTCTGATCTCACATCGTGTAACTTCGTGGTCCCCTGGACTTTTCCCAGAAAACAACGTATTTTCGGGTTCATGAAGTAAAACAGTATTTTTCAAAAAAAAGGGCTGGATTGAGACCCTCTGTTCTCTGAAGACACGAAGGGTAACTTTAATGAGATCCAATTTTCTTCGGGGGTTTGCTCAAGTTGACATGAATTGAGCATCTTGGGCGTAGCAACCGTTCCAGGCTCTTGAAAAAAAGAGTTTTTTCGATTTTCTAGTGTTGACCCTCCCATCGTTTGCCACCAAAAGTCTTTCCTAGCGGTACGCCATTGATCACAAGAATAAAGTAGGCAACAGTTCTATCTAGGGCCCTGTTTTTTTAATACAGGGCATTAGTTCTAACTAATTCTGCCCAGTTAAACAGTTTTGTAGACATGCTGTCTTCATAACAGTTAACTTTTGCAAAGATTACTCGTTGTCTACAGTGCTAGACACAAATAGGATTCGAAAAGTGGCTTTTTTCGTGGTTTGGTTTTTCACGGGCTTTTCTAACCGCTACAGGGAAGGTAATCCCCAGTAACTATTAAAATGAAAGAATTATAATTTCGTCTATTTATTACCTTTCAATTTTTATATGATATTTGGTCTACCAATCGAATTTGAGTGGCAGACCGAGCTAGTCCTTGAATGTAGGGTTGATCTGAATGCTGTCTAAAAATTTGCCCAAGTCTGACTTGAAAGATGCAACCGGATCAACAAGGCCTACGTATTCCTTACGGATATTAGAGGGAAGCAAATTAAACAATGAAGGAGTCTGAGAAAGATGAGATGTGTTCTTCATTGTTCGAACTAGCTGGGAGTTATTGAGGGGTTTGAAGGTGCTCTCGAAAGGCACATTAAGCCTCGACGGTCACCAAAATTGACCCTAAAAACAGGGTGTCTATTTTCTCTTAGAGAAAAAAGAGAAAAATGCCTTCGGATTCGACCTGACCTCCTGAACCACCTTACTCCTCAGTTTGTAACTGGTCATATTCGATGGAGGCCTTAATCTTACCCTGAACTATGTCCAATATTTTATCGGAGACTAGCCACAATTACTGGATTCGAAGTGCTCTTCAGCCTTTTTGCTAGTTTGCAAACTCTTTTGAACAAAGTCTTCCTATATTTGGAAATTTTGTCCGTGTACCACCTTTCAGAACACATTCAGAGATTGCTAAACTGGAGCAAACTCCCTAAAAACTGAAACTAACTTATCAATGGCTGCAACTATGGACGATTCCTGTTTCAGAAATTGAAATCAGGTCAAGTTCTTCTAATCTTTCTATAATCAACGGCCAATGTTCATCTTTGAACTTGAACTTAGCCAAACCAACTTTTTGGCCGGTTTTACTCTAGAGCATGCCGGCTTTTGAGTAATGGTCGACCATCTCAAGAACATGATGATCTGACAGATTAGTAGGTGTCACATGGACATACTGGATCAGATCAGGGTCATTGGAAAAGACCAAGGCGAGAACGCTATTCTCTCTAGTGGCTACCCAACGTGCTGGGAGAAATTGCGCAAGATCGCGAATTCTTCAGCTTTTCGAACGACTGAGATGTCGATTTCGAAATGGGAATATACCCATCAGGACTAACCTCCCACTCTAACAACGCTAGCCGGAAATTAAAGTCCCCTACAAAGAAAACTTCGAGCAAACTGCCAGGTCCAACTCATTTCCAGTGAATTGGACAGCTGACGAAAAAAGAGCTTGCTGAACAAGAAGGGGGTCTATACATTGTAACAATAGACAAATCAAGACCTCGAAGAATGACAAACTAAGACCTCTACTTCTCCATTCGACATTTGTACATGACTAATGTGCAAATATCATTCCTAACATATAGGCATACGCCCCCTGTGGAATATGGGATTATCAGGGCGTATCCTATCACAACGAACTAAGTTGAAACCAACTATGGTTAGTTCTTCATCTAAGACCCCTGGCCGAAGCCAGGTTTCTGTTATAGAAGATGAATGCAATCTCTCTCTCAACGGCTAGTTCTTCTAAGATCTTAACTTTTGTGCTGCCTTTTTTAGAAATCAAGACAATGCACGTTCAAATATAGCCCTTTACGGGCCTCTCTTTGACGGACCAAGTTCACAAGATCTTGGACCATCCTTTCTAACCGTAAAAAATCCCTCTTATCAACAAAGCTACGTTCTACTGGAGCAATGCATGAGCTAATGGGGATGGTTGGGTTTTGAGGAATGGGTTGGGCAGCTACATTTGAATAGGAACGTATTTGGGAATAGGGGTGGGGCAAGGAATATTAGGGAGGAGAGTTTTTATAGGAAAAGGGGTGGATTGGGTATTTGAAGGAAGAGGAAGGAATTGGGAGAGAGGGTGGGGGGTAGGAGGAGAGGGAGGGAGGAAGCTAAATGGGTTAAGGAAGGGGGGTGGGGTGGGATTAGGTTTAGGAATAGGGTCAGCTCTAAAACTACGAAACTGAGCTATTCCTATTTCTCGCTTTCTTTGCGTCCCTTCAACATGGACGGAGGTACACGCGTACAACGCTCTCCCCGGCCAGATTATTGCTAATTCTATTCACCTTGATGTTGGGCACTCGTTTCTAATCCTGGTTTTGTCTTCCTTGAAAAAGAAATTATTCAACTTACAGGCTGTTTCTGATATTGCATTGGTCATTCTTTTTCTTGGCCATGAGAATTCGAAAGTGGAGAAAAATGTTTCAAGTGATCGTCCCCTTGCTGATTATAGTAGCTCTTACTATGAACTTGATTTTCACCTTCAATGCTTTAAACCGCGAAGTCCAACCAACAGGCTCCATGAATGATCCTAATATACCCAGCAAGACGATAAAGGGTTCAGAATCAAAGTGAGTTTCGAATCAGTTTTCTCCAACTATTTGACAACTACAGCCAAGTTTCTATCCAGATCAGATGAAAAGGTGTTGAACGTGAACCATCACTCTTTGCGGGAAGCTATTATGAGCCAAGTAGGACAAGAAGTGGTGAAAGTCGCAGCCAAAAGCCTATCAGCCAGAACGGTCAAATATGTTCATTTCACCTATGGCGATCCGAAGGCCTACCAAGGTCCAATTGTGGATGGTTGGCCCCCTGGGAAAGAGAGGAACCTTCCCAGATACCTGAACGGTAAGGAGCGTCCATTTTTGATCCAACCAAATGAAGGACGGAATGTATCAGGAGACGTTTTATTCATGATACACTCATCACCTGAGAAAATGTCCATGAGAGATGGGGTGAGGAAGACTTGGTTCTTCTATCAAAGCTTTTGGAAAACAAGGATGACGGCCTTATTCATTGTGGGCCTTCACAAAGATCCTAGTATAAATCAACGGGTTCGGGATGAAGCGGAAACCTATGGGGATATTGTTCAAGCTAACTTCGATGATCACTACAACAACCTCACCATCAAATCCCTGTTTTGTTTCAAGTATGCGATTGAAACTAAATGGATTGTAAGCTAAAATTGAAGCTGATAACTGGAACAATGGTATTGAAAATCGAAACAAACACGTTTGGTTTTTGCAGAAACCGCCAGAATTCCTGTTCAAAGTGGACGACGACTCATTTGTGAATGTGGCCCATTTAGAGGAACTATTGAACAAGTTGGGTAGCAATCCCAAGAAGCTGCTCATTGGCCATTTGTTACCTAACAATCCCTTGCCCAAATTGGTGCTACCTGCCGAAAAGGATAATAACTTTACCAAAAAATGGGTGTCACCTTCCTACATGTTCAATGGGCCCGTTTATCCACCTTTTGTCAGTGGATCGGGTTACTTCATGAGTATGGATGTAAGTGCGCTATGTGAACAATATAAAATGTTTGAAATCCCCTCTAACTATATTTGGAGATCGAAAGTCTTATACTTCGATCAGAAAGAGTATTGTAAGTCTAATCAATTAAAAAGGGTTATTTCTGTTCCACTTGACCCCATCCGCGGACTTCTAGAAATATGAACTATGAATGGCCTTCAAGACGGTCTATTTTGGACAGGAGTAGCTCAATGTTAATGAATTAAGAACTTACATTACCATTTAAGTTGTTCAATCTGAAGTTTATCAAAAAATACTGTTATCCAAAGAAAGCTGATGGTTCCATTACAATGGAGTAACGCCACCTCCAAACTTTCCAAGGCCAATTTTTGTTCACTTTCTTCAGCTTGGCAAAAAAAAATATCATGTTAAGTGCTAATAGTCCATAGCGTCCATAGGTCCGTCCATAGGCCGAACAGCCGATACTACAACACACTTAACATAGGACCGACATTATTCATAATAATTATCAAGTACTTTTTGCAGTTTTGAGCCAAATGCTTTTGTGTCGCAGGTTTGGAAATTCGTTATGTCACAAATAAATCCGTCTTCCAGCCAAACTCGTCCGATAAAAATTGATCTATTTCCTTGTTTTAGGCCGTGCATTGTATTTACAATGAGGTTTTGAAGCTCCCCTTCTTTCACCTGGAGGATGTGCTCATTACCGGATTTGGCGCCCAGAACTGCAATATCACCCTCACGGACTCGAACCAATTCTTCGCTGGCCCTCCGTTGGTGTCCGACATCGTGTCGGACGACATCATGGTCCACTACACCAACAGCTACACAAAGAACATCCTGCTCAAAATGGCTTTGTTCGACTTCTTGCAAGCCAAGTACAATGCGCTCATTGCCCAACTTGGGTCTAAAACTGACGAGAAACCATGGAATTTGCCATCAAACTACTACTTCAACACAACGATGTTTCAAGAAGAATATGTTGGACGGATACCTAAAGCTGAACTCGAAGCCAAAAAGAAAACTTGACTGTCATGTCATTTAGAACAACTTGAAATAGTGTCAAAAATGCCAATACACTTGGTTACAAATTGGATATGAAAGGGAATAGACCCACTTTGAATTCATGCATACGTCTTCACTAACAACATTTTAGTCGCTCTGACGTAATAGAACAAAAATAGAATATCTTGGCACTCCTCTCAAATGATTGTGCCAACGAAAGGTGCACATATGCGGCATGTGTTAGGTACTTCATGATGCTCCACTAGAGGGCGTTACCTCCAAACATGTTCTGTGTTTTGAATGGAGTGACCTGTGGGTAAGAGGGGATTTAAATGCGTGGGTGTTCACAGTGTACAACCACTCTGCAGTCATCAATTCAACTTCTGCTTAACAGAATTGAAGCGCTCATGCCCCAAATATGCCTCGAAAAACATGGCAAAAGTTAATGTGGGATGCGGTTAGTCGCAATGAGATCGAAGCTGTTCAACATCTACTCAATGAAGACCGCGTGAAAACTGAGATTCCAACCCTCAAAGTGTGGCGCAATGAAGAGGCACCATTACATCTGGCCGCATATTGCGGATACAATGACATTCTGGCACTTCTCCTCAATCATGGGGCGGATATTGACAGCTTCAATGTGTATTCTGATGGTTATAAAGTGACTTGTATACACTTTGCAGTGTACAGGAACAAGGTGGGCACTGTCAAGTTCCTGATGGAACATGGGGCAGATCCTGCTTTAGTGGGGAAATGGGGATCAACCCGTGGAGATGCCTTTGATTTTGCCCGGCAGAGAGGGCTACGCTCCTTGATCACCATTCTAAGGAGTTCTACGCCAGACGGTAACTAGGGGGCGCTGTCCTTCTCAAGGTGACCACAATTGGTTTTGTATTATATTGCAGATGATTCAAGTGATAATGGTTTCAAACCAGAGGTGGTTGATGAACTGGACCAGATTACCCAAGGGAAGGTAATGGAACTACGTGAGAAGCGCTCCAAGTTACAATCAGAATTGAAGAAACTGGAAAAGGATTTGGCCCAGCTCACCACCAACGTCAAGGGCTCAGAGGTCAACCTGGAATGCTCGGTGTGCCTGACTGTGCCACAGAAGAATATATTGACTTGTCGAAAATGTGATGTCCTCCTGTGTCATGCTTGCCAAGACCAAGTCAAGGTGTGTCCCGGATGTAGGTCCAACTTCGACGAGGACTTGCCTCATCGGAATCGATGGGCTGAGAAGCTTGTGAACATATTACACGGAAAACTGGACTGAAACATCAGTCTCACAGAAAGTACAGGGCTGAAATTATTCAATTTGACATTTTAGAGGTAGATTGTGACGAGTCCGACTATTACCTGGCTCATCGATGATAGATCAATCTTTTCCCTTTTTTTCAGGTGGCTTTCTTAGAGTTTTTTTTCATGTAAATGCACTCGTCTGCGAATTGATAGCAGCGGTACATACGTCCAAAATTGGTTTTTGAAGAGCTTTTATAACCTTTCATCAATTTTAGGTTGACGCTTATGTCTACATGTATTTTAAGATCTTCTTCACTGCATTGACTCATCTATAAGTTTTGCCACAGATGCATGTTGATTGACAAAACACAAAATAAGAGATCCTTAAATATGTTATGATCTAATGCAAATGTTATGTTTTTTTGGTCACTATTGAGGGATTATACTACTTCAAGTGTGATTGAGACATCGAGCAATTATTGAATTTGAAAACTGAAATATATTTCTACAATGTTAATACATAATACATGAATGGAACAGATGATTAAACCGGCAACGAAACAAATTGTAACTATTTTTCTATCACAGATCATGAGATATGTATGCACACACACACATACTCGCAATAACGGCGGGTGTTTGTTCGGTATATCGGACAGCCGTTGCAGATTCTTCCCAAAGGCCAATCTTAATAGTCAGGTGATTGCACATTTTTGATTAATCAGATTGAAATACAAAACTCTCCCCGTAATAATTGATCACTGTTAGAGTCGGTTTGGCCCTGACCATATCTCGCATGATATCATCATTAATATTGGGACATTGCTGAAGATCAAGGTATACCAAATTCGGGAGTTGCTTCAGCATAGGAACCATTGGATTACTAGACAACTTGACGATTCCGGTAAGGCCCAGGGATTCTAAATCCGGACATCTCTCGACCACTACACCTACTCCCCTATCTGTGAGCTCCCAACACCAATTAAGATCAAATCTCTTAAGTTTTGAACAACTCATGGCGATGGAGATCAATCCATCATCTCCTATCCCCGAACATTCCGACAAATCCAAGGACGTCAGACAGTTCAATTTTCCGGTGCTGAATGCAAGAACAAAGTCAGAGTCTGTAAGCATCTTGCCCCGTTTGATCGTCAAGACCTTTAATTCTGTTAAACTTAAGACAGCTGCAAGTGCCTCACCGTCCATATTTTCAGCAAAGCTGACGTCCAGGACGGTTAACCTGAGGCAAAGCCGTAGTTTTAGATATGCTTGGGCCGACAGACTCTCCCCATCTAGTTCCAAAGACTTGAGATGCTCTTTCTGTTGGTCAATGAGAACCTCCACACCTCGATCCCCGACTTGAGTTATTTCCTTGATGTTAATGGATTGAATGCGAGTACACTTTGTTGCCAATTCAACCAACCCATCATCATCTACACCTCGGCAATCGAAAAGGTTAATCCTGGTTAGGCTTGATAAGGAGAAAGCATATTCTCCTAAATGATGTTGTTCCAAACCGGATCCCCACAGGTTGAGCTCTTTCAGGCAGCTGTGCCTATCTGCTAACGTCTCAAAGAAGTCAGTTTTGAGCTTGGAGCAATAGATCAGCTCCAATGTTCGCATCATGGGACAAACTTCAAGGGCAAGCACGGCAAGTTCATTGGAGTCAGATCTTTCTCTCATGCGAAGCTTTTGCAACATTGGAGATCTCGACAGGAGGAGAGAACACTCTTGGAATTCCATGGTTTTGTCTCTGGGAAGCCGAATATCGGTCCATAACGATGCATCCATGGCAAGCTGATAAAATCTCTTTGACACTAAACATATCTTTTGAGCCAGGTCCGTTTCACTGACGTAGGAAAGAATTTTGATTAGGATTTCGTCTGGAAGTTGATCAAAGATACTTGGTTGATACTTATCCAGATGGTCATCTTCAGTATCTTCAATGTCTTCCAGAATAAGGTCGTTACTTTTTTCTTCCATGTTGATCAACTTTTAAATCTCAGAAAATCGATTTAGGCATTTGTTTTGTTTTTATAAGCTTTAATGGGCGGTTTTAGAAAAAAGAAAACCACTCAACCTCTTACTTGTGTTCACTGTCTCAGTTTATTCATATTCTCATAAAATGTATCATTAGTTGGTAGTATATGCATAAATTTCCCTCAACAGATTTACACATGTTAGAAACTTCTAGGTTTTTTTGCAAGAAAATGCAGAATGATCATCATACGGAATTCAATTCAGAGTGGGGGTCTCTCTTTTTCGATTTTTGCTCTATACACATTGCAGAGGGGCAATCTTGAAATGGAACTAGGATTTGTCAATATGAACTAGCTGAAAGGGGGCGGTGGAAGTGGGTGGAAGTGGGTGGAAGGGGTGTTCTTTGGTATTCAGTTATTCGAAGAGAGGCTGAGCCCGTCAATCCCAAAGAGGGGGAAAATCAACCAAACTTGGCATTAGGGGAGGGAAAGAATTGACCTGAAAATGATCAAAAAATTGGAAACAAATGGGGGCATTCAGTTTTCATTTATATTATAATTTCCTATGGACTGGTTTCTTNTGAGCCCGTCAATCCCAAATAGGGGGAAAATCAACCAAACTCGGCATTAGGGGAGGGAAAGAATTGACCCGAAAATGATCAAAAAATTGGAAACAAATGGGGGCATTCAGTTTTCATTTATATTATAATTTCCTATGGACTGGTTTCTTTGTTCCTCGCCGCGGATGCCCTCTTTAGCGTTGGCACTGAATCTCTTCCAAACTTGACACGCTCAGCTAAGTACACAAAAGAGGCCCTTCACAAGAAGAGTGCGATCCCGTCAAAAACGCGAGAGGTCAGAGACTTTTGGTGGTCTTGAGATTTTTGGAAAAGGGCCCTCCGCCCAGGATGATCAGAAGAGAGAGTCTAGTAATGTAGTGTATGGACGAATGAAAATAAGATTTGTCAGATGAGTTATTTATCAAATAATCATTCTGATTGCCTTGCGAACAGGCTTGGACAAATTTGTTTTAGTTCCAGGGTCTTGTGAACCTCGGGGTAGTCTCCCTGCCATCCCTAGACGGGGGCGATAGGAGAGCAACGGGATGTCGGTTGCAGCTAACAGGTTCAAAAGATCTGGCATAATTCTTGTATGAGATAATTCTTCAAAGTTAGTGGCGAGGTATCATAGTCGTGAACCCTCTTGAATTCACTCTTTGTGCTTTTCCTCTGATACGTTGAATCCTAATTCATCTTCCGTGATCTAATGAAGTTCCAAATGTTAAATCAGAATGCTCGTCTCCAGTTATTGCACTTGGATTTTTATCTTCAAAACTTAGTTAAAGAGGGTGGTGGGCTTTTGGGCGGGGCTGCATTGGGCTGTCACACTTGTGGTCACACTTGTCTTTCACAACATACGCATTTCCCTCTTCATTAGCTACTCGTTGTGGAGGCAATGGGCGAGGTCGGGGATACCGGAGTCCGTTCAGGGTCCCGAAGAGCCCCGTTGACCGTCACTAACACTTTCCGAGACCCCGCCCTATCTCGGTGCTCACAAAGCCACACACCCTGCCAGGTTCCAAGGTTGAGTTTGCCATCTGAGACTGGGACGGTCAGGTTGGAGCCTAAAAAGCAGGCTTTCACGTGGGCAGGCTGGAACAAATAGAAGAACTTCAGTCATTCCCGTTTGAAAGAGACAGATGATAATTTTCAGGGCAAAATATAACTTCACGAGGTCTTTTACATGTAACAACCTTTGCTTAGGACAACCTTGGCTGAAAAGTGAAGTGCCATAACATAACTCCCAATTCTTGAAATATTTGATTCCCCCTCAACTATTATGTGCCCCGTCCAGCTTCCACTAAAATGGTGAATCAGGCAAAGGAGGCAGTTTTGTTCCATGGAGAAGCTCTAATACACTCAATGCCAATGGAAGGAACGGAGAAGAAATTATCTATGAGAGGAAAGGCTTTTTACGTACTGACATGCAAAGGTCTAATCAATCATTCAAGCTTTGCAAATGGCTTCGAAGGCTCGAGCAGACTAGATATGCCTTTGTCGTAACGTCCATTAAATCTTGATTTGAAGATGTGTCAAAGGCAGATCTCCACAAGAACTGGTGATCAAAATACTTCTTTGGAAAGAAGAAGACCTCCGATCAACTTTATCTAACTTCATCTCTTGAATGGATCAGCTTTTTAGACAGCCAACAATCCAAGCACGCGAATTGGCGGCACAATGATTCTCTAAGAGATGTCATTTTCACTGGCGCGATCAAGTTCTTTTGCAAACCATGCCATTTTTTGCAAATATGGGCTGAGATGCAATAGTTTGTAGTTATTGATACTCTTCGTGTAAAACAAAAAGGTCACATTGATTTGATGCTTCAAAATGTCAGAGTTCATTCTGAACTCAATAAGGAATCGTTTCAATCTTGTGTGCTGCACTCGGTTTATTAATTATAACTCATAACTAGGGATCTGATTAGAAAGTGATTCAAAGATTCAAGTTGAGCAGAAATCAAAGAGGGTTACAAATGAGTAATTAGTTTTCCTCAGTGTGGATAGTCTGAACTAGAGTCTGAACCATCGAAAGAATTTCTGCTCGACGTAAAAACAACATTTTTTGTCGGAGTCTAGCTTTTGAATAATCATAAACGCCTACCAAAGTTCAAAACCATATTGTATTTAAGTTCTTCATACTCGTTGAAGTGACGGAACTGTTATTTCTAATAGTATAATCTGTACTAAATCGCATGTCAAAACACGATCAGTTCCTCTGATTTAACGAGTCTAAAAATGCAGAACATTGGTGGGGAGGTAGTTGATATTTTTATACAAAATGAGCGTGCGGGTGTCAATTTGTATTCAAAGTCATAGCAGTCATCATTTAAGTCATATTAATACTACAAAAAGGGCAAAAGAAACGCCGCGTCATAAACTAGTAAGGTAGCCTGTCTTAGCCAAACCGGCCGATGGCGGTCCTTTTGAAGATGCTTTGCCTTTGCCGTTGGAGCTAAGACAATACAGGAATCACCAAACCTTGGACAAATCATGATGTTGCGCCAATCATTAAGGATTCCTTTCATTGGAGGAAAGAGTAAAACTTGTCCCGAAGATTGTGCCTTTGCCAAGGTAACCTAGAACCATACTGATTTGTACCACATCTTCAGGAATGATGGTTGATCAAGATCACTTCTTCGCGCCTGTACCCTATACAATGTTCTTAATTATATTTTTTATGACATTCCCACATAAGTGAAGCCTCACAAGGTCACCCAACATTTGACAAATCCCGGAAAGTCTTACCATGTCATCCGGTCCTTCACAAGAGTGTCGGAATGGCATGTCCTCTGGAACTATCCGGTTGAGCATCATTTCCATGTCGTCTCGAACGTCTGGATCCCAATTCTCGTTGATGGCCAGACTGGCCGAGGTGTGAAGGAGCTGTATGTGCATCAGGCCAACAGTGAACTGGGACAACTCAGGTAGCTGGAAGAATAGAGGTAAACCTTTATTAAAATCGCAAAATGTCAAGTATGTTGCCCCTCCTGCTACTTATTGTCGGAAGTATTATGACAATGATCACCCAACCTAACAATAATCATACCTGTCTCAGTATTTCCTCTGTGACCAAATGAACCCCTCTGTGTTGTGGTCTGAGATGAATTTTTCTTTGCAACCAGGCTGGAGTCTGGCCGACAATGAGGCCCGCGCCAACAGCCGATCCCGAGCCTTTACTGTGATTGGCCGAGCAAGCCATCTGCTGTGGACGTCAAGGCGCCTGATTGATGGCAGGTGGACATGCCAGGAGGCAAAGAAATGGGCAGTGTGGGCGGAATAGATCAGTAAATGGGAGGGATGAGAGTGCACAATCGTACTCGTCGGGGTTGTCGTTCTTGGAGGAGGAACGCTGAGGCACGTGGGTAACTTGTTTGGCTCCCTTGTCAATTTGTCATCAGCTGGTTCAGCAACCAGTTTAGTAGTAACAATGTCAGTGAAGACAACAAGGACAGGGAATGATGGTGGATGCTGTGACTGACCCATCAACTGGAACAAAGAGAGAGATAAGAAATTAGGTTACAAAGATGTCAGGGTGAGACGGGTGAGACCAACAAAACGTTCAAAGGGGTCTAGAATGTATGAGAACACAATTCCTTGGTTATCCTTTCTCGTTTTTTTCTGGTATATTAGCAAGTTACCTCACTTCTGGGCCTCCCAGCTAAATGAGATTTATGTTCCCTCTCAAAGTCACGAACATATTTTCTCCAGCAAATGCGGTGTATACTACAATTAATTGCTATTCTGCATTCTATCCATTCCATGGGATTAGTTTTCATTCACACTGTTCATGTGCATACACTCACTTTCACATGTGCTGCGCATCCAGCGGTGTAACCCATGTTCTAAAAACCATCCAAGTAACCCGAGTCTAAAATCTCTTAACTAATTAATCAATCCTATCAATTGTCATGATAAAACATCTATTTACTAACTAACTCTCTCTATCACGTTATAGCTGAACAGGTTTTTACTTCGAAATTCCAGTCAAGATGTGGTGTGTTGGGTCCATCCAAGTCAAGAGTGAGGTCATTCAAATTCATCTAAATTCGCCCCACATCCTCAAAACTGGCAAACTCTAAGTTCCACGAGCGTCCTCCTTTGAAAAGGCCACTTGGACTGTTCCAATGGACAGGGAGCAGAAGTTGCCTCATCTCAGGAACAGACAGGGAGGTGAGGACTTAACACCCACCACCAATACGATGACGTACTGAGATAGAGTGGCCGAAAAGACTACCACTATTCCCATGTGTAAGGTCCAAACTTTTCATGGACAACTTCATCTCATGGAGAAAGGTCCGTCCGCCTTTAGTGACTTAAGTATTCAAAAGTATGTACATAAATGAATGGGTGTTGATACTTGATGGTAGGCGAGTCCAGAGAGAAAAGCTCTGAATGACTAGAAACTGGGCTATTTCATTGATTGCCACAACGGAAAAGCGGTTCAAAAGGTGGCTAGCTCGTCATGTTGATCTTCCGAGGTTTAAAAGTTTCCCATGTTTGAATTGGTGAGGTCCTGGTAGAATTATAACTAATTTTCTGGGAGAGCTCTCGTCTGGCGCAATGGAGAGAAAGAAAGGAGATTCCGAGTGAGCCTCGGGTCTCGAAATCAGTCACCAAAGCAGGGTATTGGAAGTTTGGAAGAGAATTGGAACCAACTGAAGTCGATTCCAAACCCCGATATTTTCATTTTAAAAAGAATATTGAAATCGGACTTGGGAGTCGCTTGTCCCATGTGCTCTACCAATAAAGAACTTTCTCCGTGTTCCGATTAAGACCCCATGGTTTCCATTCAGGTACCGAACTCTACAATAATTAGGCTTCATTCTCAAGGTGGTGGCCGGTCTAAAACTCGGAATCTCTCCAAAATATCTTGGCAAACGCCATCTCCGCTAAACCTAGGTATAAGGCAAGTGCCACCAGGGTGTTTCAAATCTACGTAGTTGCAGTGCCATTCGTTGACCAACCCACACTCAGCCGTTCAAATGACGTTGTCATCTCCAGTTGAGGACATGTAGCTTATGCTTCATATTCCGGCGAAAGAGGTGCAAGTTAATGGAACACTCTGTTTTGAAGGGACCAGGAGACCAACAGGACCATTTCCAGTCTGATCCTCGTGAAAGGCAGGGACTCCCCAGGCTTCAAAGAAGGAAGGTTACACACATATGCTCGCACGCACAAATCTAGGGGGTATAGAAAAAGCCAACGAAGGCCGGGAGCGAACAAGGACCAGGACGGAAGAACGAAGACCGAGCAGGAGTTAAACTAGCGCAGACCTTGAGCCAGCTGATCCTATAAAAGGCCAACCATCTTGTTTTACAATTTGCCATCTTGTTTCTTTCAATACGATACGTTTGGTGGCCTTCTCTACATAGACACGTTGTATGAGGATGTGCAATCGACAGAATTTTATTGGTTGTAGAGGGCAAGCAACCTTCAGCCGAGATGATGTAGGAATAGCACCGAATCAATACGAAGAACAAGAAAGAATGAGTCCGTGTTATTCTAGAGTTTAACTAGGTTAATGGCACTTTTTGTTTGAAATTTGGATTGTGTTATTCTACTTACCTCAATACTTGTTTGTTTATTCTTCAGAATATAGCTTTGATAATTAATACTAGTTATAAACATGCCATATGAAGTAAGAGAGTATCATTACAAACTGAAAAAGTAACCTAGATCAATTGTAAGTTTGATTGCATAATGCATGCCTTGTTCCCATTGTAACCACACATATGAACACGTTAAATCAATCTCTCCTCTTAGATACCAAATTTACGTCTATCGAAGTTCAGCCTTGGCGTCGCTCATGAACCACCGTGTGCTCATTTGGTTGTGAAAGACAGTTGTAAAATGGCATTGGAGCCCCCAAAGAAGTGTGAAGGAACGAAACGAACATCAGGGCATGAGCCAGATAAGGACAAAGCAGCAAAGAACTGCGTCAGCATTTGTTCCACTTTCTATTGAAACTTTTGTGTATAATCATTACAGTTTTCTCGTTAGGGTCTGATTGCTTAAGTCGCAAAAGTTGAAAAGTCAATCAAATGTGCGAATATATATGATGAGTTGAAAACCTTTCTTCAAGCCATTCCTTTTCACAAAGTTTCTGAAGGCATCCTTGAAACCTCCAGTCCCACGAAAGGGTGCCAGAGGACAATTTATCATGAAAAAAGGGTTGAATTGAGATAGCAGACTTTGCCCATGGGGATTTTAGACCCAAAGACTACTCAACCTTTTGAATGCACACCTAAGTCTACCACGCCCAAAGACATTTTCACAATCGGGACCCACAAACCAGGTCCAAAGATTGAGCACTCGTGCTCAAAACAAATTCCTGCCCAAACCCAGGGTCTCCCCATGTATGGCAACCTATTGGCGAAAAGAGAGAGATTTGTTTGTCTAGATTCCAAAACAACCCAAAGATCCCCTTGGTTGAACGAATGTGTGTCTGTGCCGAGAGCCAATTCCTAAGATTTATATACGCAAGGGAGCAGAGAAGAGAGGGGAACACGGGGCACGAGGTATCAAATGCTTCAAGGTCTTTTTGAGATGACCTCATGGTGGAAGGCAGAGGAGCTGGAGTTCATTGACTGAAAGTGGTCCACATCCATCTCGGAGCTAAAGTTGGGATTTCGTGTCTGGGATATGCTCACCGAACTTGGACACAACACACAAACGGGATGGAGGCGAGTACTCACATCAAACCAATAACAATGAAACTGGTGGTTGGTAACCAGGAAGCAACGCAAACGCACGGCTTAGTTTTTTGTTGTTGTTTACTAGGGGTGGTTTCAAAATCAGGACTTAGTAGACATGAAATCCCTTCTGGTACTTTTTAAAGGGGACTTGAAACCATATTTCGATGACGTTTGGTAGAGAATGCATTACTTTATATACATGTAAGTTAGAATGAAAAGATAAAAGAAGAAAGGGAATTGAGTTGCTGCCATTTTATTCGAGAACTTAAAAGAGGTTATCATTGAGTACATAAGGTATATATTTACGCTTTCTTTATTTCAATTTCAAAAGGCGTATTTTGTTTTTTAGTGCCTCACCACAAGAATAACTTTGCTAATTTACAAAAGTTACATAGCCTTTGTCGCCCTCCATTTCCTTAAAAAAGGCGTATTGTTCACGGAATTTTATTCTGACGCTAGGCCGCCTTTTAGTCCCTCTTTAATACGTGAACAAGCACACTCCAATAGAACGGTGCATTATTGAAACTGGTTGATTGCAAAGATTATATAACTTCTTGGTCACTAGTTGGCTAGTATATTTTGACATTAGTATGCAACTTCTATGCTTAATTTCGTGACAAATGAATAAGATCTTACATATATGGCCAAAAGACCACTTGAAATGCTTTGAAAAAGGCGAAGCCGCTTTTAAAAAGCGGTTAAACCACAAAATCCCCACATCATAGCCAAGAATGCCAAAACGGTTCGAGGTGGCTAACTCTTATTTCACGTTGTAAGAAAACAGAGTAGAAAGAATGTTTCAGTCTCATTGGACCAAACGCCGAAGAATTGATTTGATCTGCCTGATCCGAACTCAAGTTGACTATTTTATAACTATATGATCGAACATATAGTCTTGTCTTTTTTAATCGGAACAATCCAATATACGCCCTAAATTTTAAATTCATATTAAAATTACAATCGACTCTTAACTAGCCCAACCATGCCGAACTTTCTTTCACGGCGTGCTAGCCTATCGTCAAGGATTAAAGAGTTTTCAAACCTCAACTAAAAAAACTTGGATGACATGTTCAGCCTAGAGTGTTTCATTTTTAAAAAGGATGCTAAAGCAAAGCTGTTGAGAAATAACACTTTTAAAATAAATCCAGCGGGCCCTTGTTCATGTAATTCAATGGCTTGATAACAATGGGATTTTGTTCAAACGGAAAAACAAAGCTTTTCAGGGCGAAAAAGAGCCAAAAGAGCAAAATTGGTATTCATAGTTTTTATCCCTTACAAATGATTTAACCCAATAATGCAAATGAAAATTCGGATACCATCATGTATACCTGAAGATCTACTAACACTCCAACGACAGATCTGTCCCAACAATGAAAAAAAGATAACTTTTATAGGGAGAATGGCGCACATCTGAGATGATCGAGCCTCAAGTTTCTGCAGGGCAACCCAGCGCAGTTAGCACTATGCCGCTCCTCTCTCCTCCACCATCACTCCCCATGTTGTTTGCAGAGGAACTATTGGTTGTCTTTGTGCATGGTTCATTAACTTGTTTCATTTTTGGTGTTCCCTCAAGCCCCATTGACCATTCAACAACTGGGGAGCAACCCTTTATATATCACATCAATAAACATCCACCGAGGAAATCGGCCGTTCAATGGCTTTGTGAACGATTGCAGGGATTCGGTGAGGGCCCTGGAGGTTTGTGAAACCCCCAATAAAGCGATAAACGGTTTGAGGTATATTAATGCAGCTAGAAATGGAAGACACAGAGAATGGAGAGCAACTTTCACTTGCAATTTGTTTTTCAGTGCCAAAGCTAGGAAGACAAAATGGATGGATGTCCTTTGTGCAGAGTGAGGAGAGGAGACAAGTCCAAAGGGGACCACAGAGCCAGAGAGAAAGAGAGAGCAAGAGGCTATCCCATGATCAGAGAGAGTACAAGTGAGAAAGCTCAGGATTTGGATTTTGTTTTCATTCTTATAATACATCCTTGCCATTTCAAACTTCAAGACCTACGGGTAAACAAGGCAACGATTTATTTAATCCAGTAAGGTTTATATAAGGAAAGAATTTCTTGCACCTCAGTTAACCTTTTTAGAGGAATATGTCTCAAAAAAATATATTCATTTATTAAGAGTTTCCAGTAGACTCAGAATGTAAACACCATCGTTTCTTTTTTTTAATTGGTGAAGCATATTGTAGCGACTATCTAGGAGAGATGTACCAGAAATTGTAATCCTGAAAAAAAATCTGCAACAGGATATCAAGGTCTGGTGTACAATCCCTGGCAACTACAATAAATTCTCTGCATTGCAGCACAACCATTAAAGAGACCTCAATCTTCTGGGCAGTAACTAACCTTGCCAGGAGAATCCGGGAACTCCTCGAAAAGACGAAGGAAAACAAGAAACCAAATCCTAAAATTCAAGGTGACGCCCATCCCTGGGGCTCAAAGAAGGTGCTTAGCACTTCACTTCGCTTACCTTGTCACTTAGAGAAATCTTCGCTCATAGTAGCAAATGAGGATTGGGTTGTCTGGTCCAGGCTGAAAACTAGGAGCAGCTGGCTTGACGGGGTCATCAAAGTCTCTGATTCTGATTAGATTGGCGCCAAATCTGGATGGATCCAAACTAGACGGGGGTAAGCATCCATAAATGATGGGGGATCTGTGTGCATATGAATATCTCTGCGCGAGATCTTCGCTCTGGAAGAAGACCTGTTCACAATGGTGGGAGGCCAGGAGAGATGCCAAAAACAATATTACTCTCGGAGACGCGGATTCCTGTGTCTTCGTGGTGCCTCAAGGTCCATAAAGACGGTTCGGTCTGTCCCCGTTCAGGCAGCCACTATGGACAAACAAGGAAGTGAGGCCAGGCTCGTTGAGGGCTAAAGGAGCAAGATCATATGCTGCATTAACTCTGGAAGAACAGAGGTTGCTCTCTGGCGGCACACGCACTCTTCACTGGTCCAATGGCGGCAAAGATGAATGCCCTCTTTCCTTCACCATCGCCACCGCCACAACCACCGCCAACGACGAATGTGCAATCCCTGGCCAGACGAGCAAAGGGGCCACAGGGGTATGACGGTTTCTCTTGACTAGTGATGTGACATGAACATGCAGTTATGAGGACAGGACACTTGCTCTTTTAGCTCTGTGGGCCTAGCGAGATTTGTCCATGGATGAGCAATGTAATTTGGAACCAATCATTACGGCATTGGGGAGAACCACAGAGGGGGAACGGACCTCTGGACCACTGTTGGCGATGATCCAAGTAATGGTAGCCCTCAATGTCAGAATGAGACTCTTTTCGGCGGTTCTGAAGAACACTCCGCAAGCGGTGCGATCTTTAACCTTGTCAGTGAGAGGCAGGAAGCCAACGAAGCTATTTGAGCGCCTTAGTTTGTGCAAGTTCTCGAGGCATCGATACCCCCCAGTTCACCACTGCAACTGTCTCCACGAAATAAATTTCTCAAGTCTTCAAGGGCCATAGGCATCAAGAGAAACAAAAGACCAGCTTTTGGGCTCCCTTCTTTTTCCTGGCTCCTGGCTTCTGGCGTCCGCTCTCCGTTCTCTGTTGTTGTGTTTTTGTTGAAAACTTCAAGAGCGGGAAAGGCAAAACAAACCAGTCACGCCTGCAGCTGCCGCGTAGGCCACTAGTGAAAAAGGGACAGTTTGGCAGAGTCAAGACTTTTACCACTTTGTATTCCTGCCAAAAGACTTCACAGATGTTGACGAGAACACTGAGACAGTCGACATGCCGAGGGAGGCTATATCATTGTGAAACGGGGATAGATTTTTCTTTCGCTTCGGCGACCCAAAAGACACTCACACCTCCTCCAACCTGAAACCAAGAGCAAGATAGATACAACATCTCATTACTTCGGCTCGCTTTCATCGGGCATTTCTTAAAGAGCCAGCCAGCTAGTAGCTTCAAACTAGTCTAAGCACAACCACCAACCATGGCGCTCATGTACATGGTGTTTATTATACTATACCCATGTGGGTGAGTTCCGTTGCCCGATGATAATGTATTCAATTGTGGAAACAGAGATGGATTTCCCCAAGACATGAAAAACGAGCTTCCCCTTCGTTTCCCAACTCCCAAACCTTTCCAAGAGAGTGAATAATTAATAGAGACTTGGTTATGACAATAAGAAAAGAGATGGCGTGGACGAAAGGCTGGTGAAAACGGATATCCTCATTCATGAAAGAGGGAGGGCAAGGCCAAAACAGGAGCAGAAACATCCGTCTTAACATTAATTGTTGCCAACGAAGCGAATGCTCGGCCACCCATCTTGAGGATCCCCTACCCAAGCCCATCCAATCACCACCACCATCACCACTTTCTGAACTCAAATTCTCATTCTTGGCATTAAAGTAAGGAACTCGGGCGAGCTTTTTAGCATTCAGCTTGACCCTTAAATGTGGCGCGTAAGGAGGGATTTGGGTTTCGCAAAGGACATTCTCGCTTATGGCATATGCATTCTCCGATCCAAGGACATACTAAAAGTGGTGGTTGTTCCACAGAGAAGGGTTGACCTCAGAGGCTGTTCTTTAAATTTGGAAGCGATAGGGGCAGACTTGTAAGTCAAGACATGTAGTGGAGCCTTTTTATCTTTCTTTGGAACATCAAGTCGACGTCGGAAGGGGTTAAGGGACACGTGGAATCCGGGGATGAAGGAAGTAATGGGTTTTGCAAGCAAGTCAACAAAAAGAAATTGGGCTCTATTGGGCTGGTTCGCCTTGCCTCACGTCCTTGGGTTTCTTTCTGACAGCACTCGCTCTGTTTGGTTAGTTGTTCTCTTTGGCACCATTCATTCTTTCAGGGAGGGCAGGAGTCGTCGCCGCTATTCGTGAAATTATTCGACGCTTTCACGTTCGAATCCCGCTTTCAATGGGTTTGGAATTCAGTCGTGATTTGCCAAAAATCCGGCCTTTCGCTTCCTTAGGAGGCATGCAAATGAACTACCAAATCCTATCGCTTCGCTCTCATATTCGCTCAGGGGCTGGTGGGTGGATTGGCGGATCAGAAGTAAACCATTAAAAAAGATTCACCCTTCACTTTCACGGTTAAAACTGAACTTGAAACCTTGGAAAAGTTCATCCGAGGCTTTTATATTTAGGTATTAGTTCTCAATACCACGACTATTTTCTTAATTCAGACCTAAAAACTAAATGTAATAATCAAAATTTAGAAGCACATTGGAGAAGCTTTGGGAGTCTTCATTTGTGCCAACATCTAGCCTGGACTTGAAAATGCAAAAGCTTTAAGAGGATATGCCATAAAATATTTGGCCGATCTTATATTAAAAACTTTCAAATGTTTTGTTGTTTTTTTCACACAAGTTTTAGGAATTAAGAGCGAAGACTGGGATGTGTATCGCCTTGTGTAATCTCGTTCATGTTTTCTTCCATGTTGCAAATCAGTCGAAAGACGAAGGTCAACAAAAGCATAACTATATCCTATCAATCCATAACCTTGCTTAACAATTTGAAGCAAAAATGGCTAGTTCTCTTGATCTATTTAGCGATCCGCCAATATTTCTCATCTTTTCTTCATAGCCTTTGAAAAGTGGTTCTTCAAGCTATCACTTTTTAATGTGTCGAGCCTTAAGATCAAATGCAATGGTCTATTAAAAGACGATTTTTTGGCCAAATGGACATTAACTGTCCTGGATAGACGGGATGTTCGATCTCTGGCCTATTACAACAAATGCTTATCAATCCAAATTTAGGAGGCTTCATTGCAAAACTTGAGACTCCTCATGTTTGCTGGTCAAGATGCCCATTCTGGGATTTAGAGTAATGAACACCTCTCACTTCCACTTTTAAGCAGAAATCTCACTCTTTTGGGGGGATGCTACAATGTCATGACGTACAGTACCTATGTATATTAGGTTTGGCTTGTGATAGACTTTTCATTGTATTTACAGTATATTAAACTCGACTTTTGAAAAAATACAAAATTGGTCTAAGATGAATTACTTAGAGAATCTATCTTTTATTTAAAGGAATGTCATTCTTTAAAAGAGTATCTCTGATATCGGTTTCTAACTTGACCTGATCTGAGCTGGACTGCAGACTAAAATACGACGAGCGAATAGTGTCATAGTTCTGCCAATTGTTTTGATTTCATAAGCCACGGGAGAATTAATGCTTCCTCCTACAGACGAATTTTGGGAAGTTCGAAGCTAGATGGTGAGGTATAAAATAGCGAATGACAGAAGCACAAACCGTTGAATAGAAATGAAGTTGACTAGAGCTCGAAGATAAGTTCATCGGATTTGATTTTCATATTTTAGTCATTTTTCTAGCATTTTACGGTTTAAAAATGGTACTGTTGAGCTTCTAAGATTTCTTCACGCCTTGGGTACGGTAGCAAAATTCCGATTAAAAGGAATCAATATTCAGCTTGAAGAATTTAAAAACCCTCACTTGAAACTACGAATCGTCAAGAGCTCGTGTTCGATTTAAGACATTCATTACAAAATACAAATGTTTAAACCTCTATGTATTTGGGGCACGGATCACTTTCAGTTTAGATTGGACAAGTTGATCCATTCACCTCTTTTCCTTGGGTTTGCAATTATTTAAAACATTATTGAAACGTATTCATAGGCAGGGTTTCTAAATCAGGCTAACCTTGAATCTAAATGTGGCATTTTCATCTCTTTTTGAAGCGAGAGAGCATGGGAACCAGTTTCTTGGTTTCCAATTATTGCAAAATGGTTTCAAAAGTCATTGTTCTTATTCACGAAAACACCCCATTTTTTGTCTGTACTGTGCTTTAATCTTTATTCTCTCTGTCCCCAAACTTGAAAAAACGACAGCATTACTTTTTTAGTTTACAACCTTAAAATGTGTCTTGCGGGTTCAACTGAGTTCTCAAAAAAAGACATGTATTTTTCAAATTCCGGTACAGTACGCACATATAAGTTTTTTTGAATCCAAAATCCTCTTTTATGAAACGTGTTTGGATATGCATTTTTACACTTTGAAGTGATAAAATGCAGGGAGTTAAATTAAATAAAATTAATGAAATACTTGCATTCAGTATAAACAAAAGGAGCAGGTTGACATAATAATTGTTTCAAATAAGGCAAAAAAATCAAGAAAATACCTTTTTCATCTCGCAACGCACTCTGCTAACAATTTAATCATAACTTTGCTAAAAAGGAAGAGTTTCGATTTGCTCTCATCATTGGCTAAATGGCGAGCAGGCTAGTAATTTTAAATGGACTTAGATGTTATTTAAAAGCAATGGAACACTCTCTTCCATGGCAAATGGCAATTTAGCCATTGAATGATAATATTCCCTTTGGAATCTGCTCATTGACAAGATTCGAAAAAAGTGCGGAAATATCAAGGCATAGTTGAAAATTCTTTAAAAAGAGGTGTCTTTATTCCTTTCAAATTGTTCCCTGACATTTGACTTGTCTTCCAATCTGATATTTGGACCAACTTTACAATAAATACAAGTGATCTAAGATACCATTTATAGTGAACATTACAAAAGGTGAGCACACCGTTCACGAACAACAATATGTAGAGCATTTGACAGTTTTTCAAAATGCTTCCACGGTTACTTCGATCAAATCCCGGGCTCGTCAAAGCAAAGTGCCTTAAGTCAACGAATAATTGAGTCAGTGTTCATGGCTTTTGACACCGCCTATAAAGAGGATATCCCTATTCCTCTATTTCAATATCTCTATTTAACCATATAATATATAATATATTTATCAATATCTCTATTTGTAGATAGGCCATTCCCGAACCCAGCTTCAAAATTGTGTTCTAACTCAAGATAATCACTTTAAGCAGTCTATTTATGGTCATTCAAGGCATGGCATGACTCTGTCTCATGATGATACTGGGAGCTTGAATGGGTCAATTGCTTCCAACAGAATGGTCCCTCATACATTTGGTATTAATGAGATCCTTGATCCCAAAATGTATGGCAATATTGTCGGAATAACGGTAGGTAGCCAACTGGCACTTTCTTTTAAATATAAAACCGACGACTCTGTTCCTTCTCTCACCAGCCTAGATATATATTAAGAAATATGATATCAAGTCAAATTTTCAAAACCTTCGCCGGACTATCGATGACTTACAAAAAAGAATGAGTGTTCTTAATTGGATTAATTCCTTTCGTCTCTTTTGTGGCAAATCATCACCATTTATAGCAATGTTGTACTAATAATGACAATAGAGCTGCTTTAGCTAATAAGGCAATTATCCAATTCACTCGTATCTTACTTTTAAGCACAGCTTGTTCCCTGCAATGACACAGACCTGGATTTTGGAGTTGGGCAAAGATTTTCCAGATTATGCACAACTTGGTAACAAATTGGCGAATTACCCAATGCAGCTTTCCTTTCCTTTTCCGAATGCAATGGTCCTTCCCGTCGAAACGTAAAAGACTGAGATTTTAACAACCCCTGTATTGTCGCTTCTTTCGACCTTTAAAGTTGGCTTCAAATTATTTTCCCTCATTAATCTTCCACTTCTTCCTTTTCCCTTCGAAAACTAGGGTCTGGCTGGGAACCTGGATTCCGTGGCCAAAATGGTAATGCGATAAGGTCTCGTTGAACAAAGTTTCACAAGCCTGAGTAGATAGAGGTACTACGTTTCGGTTCCAAACAATTTGCCAACGAATGTATTTGAACTTGTTGATCTGGCTGTCAAGGCAGTTTTTTTTGGTCTCGAGGGAGCCAACTCGAGTGATTGGGATCAGTTTTAATTTGCACGCAACGTGTTAACGTGTTGTTTGTCCCCTAGTGAAATGCCAGGACCATGCGGAAACCCAATTAGACTTGAAGGCATGAATGAATGGCGGTCTTACCACGCTTGTTGTGGACAATCAGAGACTGGGGTTTCACTTCACTTGTGGTAGATCCTTGTTATTTTTCACCCATGATTTCGGGGGCTATTTTGAAAGCCACTTTGTGTACCTACACATAACAACCCACACACTCACTCAGAGACATCTCACCCATTGCCTCATGGTGATGGTTGGGATGACTATGATGCCCGTATTTGAACTGCCCTGAAGGTGGCCAGGCGGTCCGTGAAAATTGGAGGGACTTCTTGATCCATTGCAACCCGACCACTGCTCACTCTCTCACACAAGAGCCTGACCCAACACCAAACCCAAAGGAAGAAATGGAGGTCCTTGTGCCACTATTTTCACAATTACAGTTTCACACACTACTACTTTCCTTATCAACAACGGAGGGCCCCCACTAGTCGCAACTCACTCTGTCCAGTGTGCAGTGGAATAGCTGTGGTGTTCTTGTTCCTCGCCTTCGCCGTCTTGGTCTTGTTCATTCTCGGGAGTGCTGGTGGCCTTGTTCGTGCTGTCTTCCACAACATGGTCGCCTTCATCTTGCTTCTCCTGCTGAAAATCCAGCGACTAGAAATGGGCTTCCATGGCGGCAGGCCTGCAGGCCCTTGGACGCACGGAGAGCCTTCTTGCCATTCTTTCTCCTCCTCCTCCTCCTCCTCCTCTTCTTATTTTGCCTCCTCCTCCTCCTTCTCCTTTTCCCTTCCTTCCTGGCATTCTCACACAGCCTTGGATGGGTCTTACACAGTCTTACACTTCACACACAGAGACATTCACACAACTTGGAAAGAAAACCGAGGAGGACGAGGCCTTCGTCATCCCCAGCCATCTAGCAGCTGAGGCTGTTGGCCTATCGCTCTCTCTCTCTCTCTCTCTCTGTTTCCTATTTCCTCCTCGATCCTCCGTCTTCCAGCTCTTCTCTTCGTCTTGTTCCTCCACTGAGCAAGCAAGCAGCCTCTTCGATCCTTGATGGAGGTTTCCTTTCACCAGCCTCTCAGGGCCTCACCAACCATGCACACCAACCCACTCTACAGTTTGGCGTGGAGTATCTCTACAGCAGAATGCCCCACTGTAAACTGCGGGTTGCGGAAGAAAGAAGAGGACACCAGCCGTGAGCATCTTTCTCTCTTCCAATCATAAAGCTAAACTCGAGTCAGAATTTTGCGATCATCTAGAAATGAACCAATCTGGAATACTTGGTTCTTGGGCTCATTGAGTTAACGAGAGATTAAATAGCTTGAGTTCCTTGTTGTGTCAGGAGTTCGGGTATTAGAGATTCGAGAATTCAAGTTCATGGGAGATTAATTTCAATCCGAATGCAAGGCTTGGTGTTCAATCTCTCAGTAGGCTTTCTAGGCTACACTAAATAATTTTAACATTCTGCGCTTCAGAGGGCGCTTTGTGAGGTAGTAGCCTCTACCAAATATAGGACCAATTGTACTTTTTGAATTACAATGCATTTCAGTTATTTTTGGCTAATTCTATCCAAATGTTATGTGTAATTAATGACCCTGGTCACATGATGTCTGAAAAAGAAATTGTGTTCTTAACATGTCACAAGAAGTTTATTCAGCAATCTACAGTGCCTCTTCCCCTTTTTGTTTGGGCTGTCTCGTATTGGAAAAAGGGCCCCTATGCATAGTGTAACAAATGACATCTCAAAGTGTTTTCAAGGTCGTCAATTTTTTAATCAATTTTTTTTTAGCTATGATTCATTTATGCTTTCAAGACTGTTGATGAGGTCCTTTTATCCTTTCAAAACTGTCAATTGTTAGTCAAGAAAACGTTATTAGCTTATTCAAAACAAACTACAAGATGTGTCACTTAAAAATCTATTACATAAGTATTATTATGCGTTTTCTTAATTTCATCATAACCTCAAAATCTTATAAACATGTATTGAGCGCCTACTTCATCATCTCTCTTCAAAATGTTCAGTCTCTTAGAATATGTGATGTTCAATCTATAAGAAAAATTGCCATTCAAATTGTGATAGCCATGTACTTGCCAAACATATGTTCATGGTATTTCAAAGCTGAACTTTAAGATGGTTCAAATTTGATTGAGTTTTGACTGACACATCTCAAGGTTTGCTATTGCCGTTTTCAATAAAATAAAAAAAAGATTGCTCAAGCTTTCTAAGCATCAAAGAATGTCATGAAAAGTTCTTAAATATAGCTGAAACATACCTAATAGGTATCAAAGTATGATATGAAATAATGCAAAAAGAAAATAAGCTGTTTAATTGAAATTTTAAAGTGATTCAAAGACTCAAATGATACTGACTACCATTTCCTTATCTAATCCATACCTATTCTATAAGCCTAATGCATTTTTTTGCCGCAATCTATTCCCCACACTTTGATGTAAAAGGTTAAGGGTTTGGACCAGTTGAGTCAAATTGAGAGAAGGAACATGTGCAAAGTGTGCCCCAAATTGAAAGATAACATTTCATGACTAACCTAAGTTTTCATTCAGATTAAATGGATAAAGGCAACTAAGCACAAGGAAACAAGATACCAGAAGAAAATTCAAATTATAAAAGCAGCTCAACTTTTAAAACCAAAGAAATTGAGCTGCAGTGGTAAATCAACATGTTCAAATACATTCTTGTTAAATGTGTTTGTCCTTGTGATGATTTGATTGCAGATTTGAACTGTTTCAGCCCAGAAGACACAATCAAGAATGGCATAAAGTCCAATGACACATAAATGCGTGTACTTTTGTGAGCAATATCATTTTGACAACAACCACAATGGCAAGCAAACAAATTGCAAATTACACACAAAACAAGCTACTTCTGGGATTACCTTTCTTTTAACTGGGACACGTGCTATCAACCCCCCAAAAAAGACTTTATTACTCAAAAGAATTAAGTTTGATCAATGAGCCGACAGAAAAAGCTTGAAGCTTGTTTGGTTTCATCCCTAGTTCCAGGTTCAGAGAGATACGCGAACTCCTTTGAGCGAAAAGTTCGCTCCTGCCCTGGGCTGATATGTGCGTCCTCTATGTGGTACATTTGGTAGAGGTTGAAAGCAGAGTCCTACACTCTGGTGCCTCTTATTCTCTCTCTATCTCTCGTCCTACTTGTGGGCTGCTTTCTAACACAACTATCCCTATCATGGTCATGGAACCGCCAGCGAACCCTTGGTGGGTAATCCTCTTTGGGATAAAAGTTCGAAATCTTGGATTCGATCAATCCCTGGAGCGATTCCAAATGGGCAAGAATTTCTCGGAACTTTCGAATACCACAAATCAATAAACAATCAGAACTTGGGGGTGTTACCTCTAGAGAAAGTTTTGGGCCAATCCAAGCTGAGTGAATGTGATTGCGGTAAAAAGCAGAACCAAGCCAACTCATGCCTCATTAATGAAGAGGCCAACATGGATTTATAGCTAGAGTCACTTGGGTTAGACATCTAGGACAGACATTGCAGTAAGATTTTCCGCCGTACAACCCCTTATGATAGTCAAAGGAAGCGTCTAGAGTCTAGAGTAGAAATGGATCAGGGTTGAGGTATAAATTGAACAGGCTGCAATGTTTCTTCTCGCGTTTGAAATTTGAATCTAAGTAGCATTGAAAACATGCGTCAATGAAAGGGGTGGCACAAAGTTCCAGGACAAATGCCTCGTTAGTCCATTAGATAACACGCATACAAATTTCGGGCCAGTTTTTTTTTGTTTCCGATTCAATCAAGCATCAACTAGCCTTATTTACTTTGAAGTTTTGAAACATCCGGAAAAAGATTGATCGTAAAGCACTCCAAAAGCTTGTTAAAAGCCTTCATAACCAAGGCAAATTCACGCGTATATTTGTATTTTCCTCTTTTTCGTTTGCAACCAAGGTGCTGAGCAGGAACAAAGTAATTTTACTTTTATTATTTCCTTTTTTCCCTTCAGACTATACTCTATAGTACACACTATGTTTTTGAGTGGACTATAAATTGTTCAAAAAAATAATAAATGCATAGTAAATGGCATTTACCATGGTTGCCCAAAAGGTCTAAATTAGATGGTAATCTACAACACCATAAAACACTCTCCTTCTCGTTGAAGTTTGCCATATTTCTTAAAGCAGAATAGTTTACTTCTGATACATTATTGCAGAAGTATTTCGTATTTTGTTTACCCAAGAACTTTGTGCCACCCCTGTATTAGCAATTACTCGTACTGGAGAAATAACGGAAGGCTGTCGAATGAATGCAGAACTGACGCTTTTGGAATATCAACGACTAGAAACATTGCGAATTGAATATAGTGAAAGATGCCCTCAATTATGTTACAATCAATAACATACTTCTGCAGTGTAATATATGTTCCAATCGACATTGCAAGTTAAAAAGTGAGAGAATGATTTTTTTATAATGACGAACCCTGATGATGGTACATTATTGTTTTGTCAGTCATATATCTTGCACCTAACGCAACCGCTCTCTTGGTCATTCAATCTCTAAGATCGTGAAGGTCCCATTGCAATCAACATCGATTTAGGAAGCCATAAATACGAACATGACAAAGACGACACGTCGATCAATAAATATCTATTGCGCATGTGCTTCTCACAACCATCATTCTCATGGAATGTTCTGGCACAACGAATGTTGAAGTATGGACAGTATACTATGTGTACTGTGTAACGTATCAAGGTCTCTGCGGACCAGGGGAATCTCTCGACGAGAAAAATGATACTGACGCAGCTCAGGAGTGGAAAATGACCATTTAGATAAGATATGAGTGGAACAGTCACAAAAAGCTGCCTCCTGCCAGAGACGACCAAATATCACCCACTTGCTCGGCGGGAAACGCAGTTCCACCACTAGTTCCACTGCTACTTTTGCCATTGCTCCTACTACTCCTACCACTGCTACAACCAGGGAGTGTGAAGGTCAAAAAAATCACAAGGGATATAGACAAGTTTATGGGGCATTTCGGGGGGCTAGGAGAGAGAACAGAGACCCACCGATGGAGGTTTTGAGGTCGTAGATCAAACTCGGACAAGTTGGCAGAGGTGCTCTCATTTCAGACGCGCAGTCGGGCAATCAAAGCTACACACAAACAGTATAGGGATACCCCTTTTTCGAAATAGATCAAACTAGGAGACAAATGAAAAAAGAAATGATTCCCAATTTTCTCGAGCATAGAGTCGTAATGCGAAGGTATCCAAATTGCATGTTTTCAGAACAAGGTAGATATACATTGCAAATGGACAAGCCAACTTGGTTAAATAGGATATTGTTTAATATGTGTGTCTACGTGGTCTGAGAGCGGCAAATTCAAGCACGCTATAAGACGATTTTATATAAATATCTGACGCGACTGGCAGGGAAACCAGGCCCAAGCACCAAAAAGAAAACCGCGAAATTTAATAAAAATGTATACCTGATCTTTGCAAATGAAAAAAGGCATTTGTTGTCTTCATAATCATTCCTTTTTTGGATTGATTTTTCACGACCTTTTCTAAACGTTACAGAGAATTTAATCCCTAGTACTATTAGAATGAAAGGTTGTAATTTCGTCTATTTATTACCATTTAAGCTTTATACAATATTTGGTCTAATAACGAATTTGAGTTGACAGACCGAGCTAGTCCTAGAATGTAGGGTTGATCTGGAAACCTGGAATGCCATCTAAAAATTTGTCAAAGTCTGACTTGAAAGATGCAACCTGATCAACAAGGCCTACGTATTCCCTTAGAATATCAGAGGGAAACAAATTAAACAATGAAGGAGCCCAAGAAAGAAGAGATGTGGACTTCATTCATTCAGCAATGTTCTTATTTCTCTAGTTTTGTTTGCGATACTTGCGTTTTTTTACTGTTATTACTCTTCGACCATTCATATCCTCCATTTCTTAGAAAATGGAACTTAACATCACTAATTTATTGAATCTAACACATTCTGCGAGACGTCTGACTCGGTTTTGTTATCAAATACGAATTGGCGCGAATTTGAAAGAGTAAATATGATCTTATTGTTGACCAAAATTTAGCATCATCTTAAAACAGATTTGAACACTTGCATGCAACGGCTTATATCTAACAAAAACAGCTGCCAAGGATTTGCGACATCTATAACTAATATAATTATGCAGTAAATTTTTGTGACCCTCCATTCTTATTACAGGATAAATTAACCTAAACAGGCTTACCTGCAAACCATATTTTCCAATCTTCCCACACAAGTAACAACACGACTAGAATCCTGACTGTTTTGCTTTTTTAGCACACCTCGCTTCAGGTAAGTCTGCTCACTTGATGTTCACCACAGCCTGATCTACCAGAAACTACGGGATGTACCAACCTACCATCTAGTACTTGAACCATGGCAATGCACCGGAAATTCTCTGTAATTACCTTGATCTCCCGATTCACCTTTTTCCCGCTCTCTGCGAGTCTTGATCAGATCGTCGCTAGCTCTCCTGTTGCTTGGCGGGGGTCTCTAACGACCACCAAGCACACAACCACTCATTGTCAAGCAAATCTGAGCTCTTATCTCAAATAAATGAGTTAAAAGGTACTGCTTTGGCTATTCATGATAAAACATGAATAATTAAGTTTTGAGCTTATATTGATACTTTTCATTAGCCAGATCTATTTGGTGGGCATTTGCACAGCTGATTTTTTGCGTAGTGTTAAGTGATTGCGATATTCGTGAAGTTTTCGAGCAATATCCAACGTTTCCAAAAGCTTTAACATACGTGTAGTCGACATTGGTTTCAAAAGGTATTGGATTAGTTTAATAGCTTAGACCTTTTGTACCTTGATATATATAATGCTAAATTAATCCCTTTCAAAGGTCGCATTGATTTCATGCTGGTTCTTTAATCTATCAACATCTGTTTTAGGGCTGCCAGTATGATGGAAGGAAATCCCTGATTGTCAAAATTCCACCCATTCCTAATGACTTCGTTGTTACTATTTATCCAGGGATAAATCAATCTTTATTAAGAGGTTTCGTTATTCATCATCGAACTTGCGCAATTCTGAAGAAAAGGAAACGAACCCGTCCAAATTAAAATAACATTTATTTTTGAAAGATAATGCATCACAATATTTTTCATACATTTTCATTTCAATCTAACCTTTAACAAATTCCAGCTATGACACCATTAAAATGGTTTTTTTTCTTTTGACCTTGCTTCAACTGCAGCCTTCCTTTTCCGTTTTCCAAGCAAAATGGTAAGATCGTAAACATCAACTTCGTCTGAAAAAATCCCATCAAATCGTGTGAATCCGTGAACCCTAAGGTCTAATTGTGTGCCATGTGCTTCTTTAGGATCTCGGCCAACCATTCCTGCTTTTCATTTTGGTTGTGGTCTCGTGGGACTGGCCATTCGTCCCAAGAAACTTATGTTTTCTAGTTTGTCTAACTTCTCGTGATTTGCTTTTCAGGCCAAGCGTACCAAGAAGGTCGGAGTTGTGGGCAAGTACGGGACCCGTTATGGAGCTTCCCTGCGAAAGACCGTCAAGAAGATGGAGGTCTCTCAGCACGCCAAGTACACATGCTCCTTCTGTGGCAAGGTGAGCTATTTGTTCGAGTTCCATTACCTCAAGGACTAGGCGAGAGTTTGGTAGGATCTGATTTAAAGGTACAGAAACGCCCGCTGGTTTCTATTAATGCGTGATGGCCATCTGTTAAGTTAGAAAATCAATACCATTAGAAATGAGTTGCTTTTAAACCTCGCCTAACCCAACGTAATACAAAAGTGCCGAAGTCATTATGAGAAATTTCTATCCAAACTGTTCACAAATCAATCTCAACCTTCGAAGAACCTGAAGTTAGGTAACTTTTGGGAAATTACTTAGTTTAGCAAATGTAACTCGGATTTCTCGTTATTACTGGTAGAGGTTTGTCGTAACGCCTGAATCATATATATTTTCCTGGATTACCTTTGAGGGAATGGATGTGGCCGAAGGAAGTGTTTGGTCCAAGTTTGACCGTTGATATAGTTTAAGGAGCACTTCGATGAGTCGAGTTGGTTAGAAGTGTGTTAACGACTAAGTAAAATTTAATCTTCGGTTTATTCCTGATTAACTTCACAAGTTTGTAACGGGAAAACTTCACCAAGAACCACATTTTAATTTTATATCGTATGCAGTCTTCAAGGGTCCCAATCTACGCTTTAATTTTGGATATATTTTAAGAAGGGACTCTATATGGCCCCTACAAGGGTCATGCCTATCTCACGAGAAACCCATTCACAATCCATATTCCAGAGGTCGGTGCCCTGTCTTGTCTTTGTGTAACATTATCGATGGGACAGGATGTGGCCGGGGTTAGTCACGATTGGGTTAGTTGTAAGCTGGTTTTTTTTAAAGAAAGTTCAACAGAATGTGGTCCATCTATAGATGACCCGACCACATTGCTCCAGACCATGGTGTACCGTGGCCATTGGCCTCCACTTGACTCTTAACTATGCCATTTTTCTTTCCAGGATGCCATGAAGCGCAAGGCCGTGGGCATCTGGTTTTGCAACATGAAAAACTGTCGCGTGACCGTGGCCGGAGGAGCTTGGAGCTACACAACCACCGCCGCCGCCTCCGTTCGATCCGCCATCCGACGTCTGAGAGAAATGAAGGAGCTTTAGACCAACTCATCCATCGCTTCTGTATTTCTCCCTTCACGTTTATAAAAAGATGGTGTGTGTGAAACAATCCGAAAACGCTATTAAAGATTGATTTCTCAAGCATTGCAGTTGCCAATTTATTTGTCGTCATGTTAGGGGTAGGGTGGTCTAAGAATAAGCTCAACAAATGTAGAAACCCTTACACCCACTCTAAAATCGGGATTATTATGGAAGCTTAACCAAGGTATCTAAGTGCATGAAAATGACCAAAATCTATCATTCTACATAACAGAATGATCTCCAACGAATCCAAGCCTAATGAAGGTCCAAATCCCATCCGTAAACTAAACAGGAAACTATCACGTCAGCTTGAACTCTTTCAGCTGACAAAGGGCAACAAACTTCTCGTAAGTAAAGAATCAGGGCCTCGCATTTCTAGTGATAAAACGGAAATTTTCCCATATTGGGCCTTATTTACCACCAGTGGGCAAAAACGAATCCTGTCCTCCGACACGCCTACTTCATCCTCATTCCTCTAAATATTGTCGCCTTCCGGAGTTCTGCCCCCTGTTCACCCATTGACTGGGCCACGCCAGACGCCTGAAAACAATGGTTTTGAGATGCGCGGCCAAAGGATGCCATACCAAACATGATGGCTCTATTGAACAATCCTTCTTCAAGTTCCCAAAGCAGAATCTAAAATTGCGCCAACAATGGCTGGATCTGCTGGACATACCCGATTTTGTTCCCAAACCAACCTCGTCCGTTTGTTGGAAACATTTCCATCCATCTGCCATGAAGATCAAGTGGAATCCAAATCGGGATAAGAATATCCGCCCAAGAAGGAGATTGGTTATCAATGCTGTCCCGGATTATCAAGGACCTTATGAAAATCAAGGAACTGAAACGTCCATTTGGCCGGATGAGACGTGTTGCCTACCGGTAAAAAAAAGAGCACAATAATTGTCCTGATATAGATATTTAAATGGTTTCTTATACTTTAGACAATTCCCAACGATACAGAAGAACCACTAGAGGTAAGAGAAAAAGGCTGACCTCTTTGGTAATTGACTCTGTGAAATATTAGGTCAACTAAATTTCAGGCCGAGGAGTCAGAGATATTCCTTCCATCTGGAGATGCTCAGGTAGACAAGAAAAATGACGTTTTGGCTTTTAACTTCCTGGCTGAATACATATCGGAACCGCATGCTTGTGATAAGGACGAGGAAATTATGCGACTTAAGAAACAGGCCCATAGGCTCCAAGTGGCAATCAAGCGGCGGGAAAGAAGAATTCAGCTCATCAAAAAGGATCACCAGATTCGGTCAGACTTGTCAGGCTCCGACATTCCTCCTTACCGCAAAAGGAAGCTCGAATCTATTAATAATTAATCGATTACATGTAAACGAGAATAAATTATCATTTATCTTTTAGGCCAGGCTTGACCCAATAAGTAATGTCCAATTGGCAGACTCCCCGCTTTCTTTCGAATCAGAAGAGGTAGTAATCTGTTGAAAAATATCATTAGAATCGATGTGAATAGTTTTTTTTTTTTTTTTAAATTCCAGTTTGACAATGATAAGGCAAATGGGGACGAAATGGGCGGGTCTGGTCAATCCTTCCCAGATCATGCATATGCCAAATCGGATTCCATCCCCAAGCAAGTAACTTGGAGGCATGCCTGTTCCAAAGATGATCAAATTGTCGACTTTCGAAGGAAGGTCAAAAGACTCCAGGACTACCTGAGAAATGGCGAAAGACGGATAAGGATGTTGAAGTCGGACCCTAAGGCAGAGTTCCTTTGATGACTCCGAAATTGTGGAATTAAATTTTTAAAACAAGTGAAAGCTTGCAACACTATTATCTGGTTATATTCGATATGAGTCAATGACAAAAGGTTGGAAACAACTTGTTTTGACATTGAGGCAAATCTAGAGTTCTGAATGAGAGTAGTTGTCTAGACACTGGTTACCTTGAAGAGTCGCTAATAATTGTAAGCCAGTTGTAACAACCATCTAGAATTTACCCTCAACGGCAAAACAAGTTATTTCTCAGACAGGAATGACAAGCTATAAAAAAACAAATGGAAGAATAATATTTTGTTTTCAAGCTCTCAAAGCTTAGAACTTTAAAACGTCTGGATTTACACCCAAAATTAACTGGTCGAGAATTCGTTTTATTTTGCCCTCATACTCATTTAGATCACCAATTTCAACACAGGTTCGCGCAAGAACGACGTTACACTGGACATATTTGACGCCGCCAAATGTACCCTAATATTATAACGGAAATTTTACAAATCATTGAACTCAACCGTCCGACCAGAAATTAAAAAAATCATGGTCACGCTCTCCAAACCGGGCAAATTCCCTCGCCCTAAACACTCGAAATTATTGACATATTGAAGTAGCAGCTGCAGGATGAAAAGCAGCACAAATTTTGGGAGGTCATTAGGGCACTTTTCAAAACAGTAGAGGTACTAAAAATCCAAGATATAAATCTCAATATTGGACAATAACAGTTTCTAGGGTTCAGAGGGTTTATTGCAAAAATACGAAATTCTAAAATACAAAAAAAATCAGCCGCAAAACGGCTTTTTTCTTCTGGAATTAGTTTTTATGCATGTTAATGAGTGAAAATTAGACAGTTTATAAAAATGCCTACCTGCTTGAACCATTCCTTTAATGGATAAAAGAACTGAACCTTCAATTTAATCCCTCAGCAAAGAGATATGAAGCCTCAAAAGTAGGAGTGATCTCTCAAAATTTGACGATGACGTCATCTTCCTTTCCCGCTTCAATGAGTCATATTGGGAGGAACATGGCCAATTTTAAGCTGTAGCTTGAGGAATTTTTGTCTACCAGGATTTTTTTTCCTGTTCAAGTTTTTGATCTGTTCAAGTTAAATTGAGGTAAAAGGGTGATACAAGAAGGGCGAACCACGAAATTTGACTTGTTCAAATATAAATTACAAGTGAGAAGAATTCGTGTAAAGTTCCAAATTATTTTTGATGTGGGTGGTTGCCAGAAACATCCAAGCACTCCTTGAAAGTGAATCAGACATGTTTTATTAACTGCAGAGCGAAAAAGGAGCCAATTACTCCACAATCCTGGAATTCCAATGTCAATCATCTTGAATTATAAACAACAATACACGTGAAAATTGGACTATATTGATTGGAAATGATCAGCAGGAACCTCTGAAACAGGATGGAGGGTGAAAACCGATCCAAGGTAAGGCCCAATTCATCGTTTTAGCCCCGTTTCCTAATGAGATCAAAGCCTACCGGGGTATACAGCGACAATTTGATAGACCTCCAGTTAAACTGAGCCCTCCATGGTTCGCGATATAATTTGATATCAACCCAGTTGTGTACCAAACAAAATGGTCACTGGAATCACATCAGACTTCTGTTGAGACTACTAATGTGTTGTACTCAAATTTTCAGGTCAGTACTGCCGAGTTTGATCTCGGTTAAACTTCTTCGGGTCAAATATTGAGCCCTTTCTGACCCATAAAAGAAGTTAACAAGCCACGTTGTACTGGTTTGCATATCAGTGGTTTATGCATCCATGATGCTCGTCGTCCAGGATAATTAAAGATTTATATCCCAATGAGACAATTATCATGCCTTCCGTAACTTTTATATGATATGCTTCAACGTCAACGACAGCTTATTTCCAGCTTTATGAACCAACGGGTATAGTGTCTAACCGACAAAAGCTCAAGCTCTTAATTCTTCAAAATAATTTAATATTGCTGAAAGATGTCGGTAAGGTAGAGTTTATTCATGAAATACATAAAATTAGCCGCTTGGTCCACCTATTGTGATTGGTAGTACTCCTTGTCCGTAACCAGCTCTCCAGACTTGTAGGGGTTGTCAAAGAACTTGTACTATAACAAAAACAAACCTTTAACATTCTGGATAATCAGCACTCGTTTGGTTTAATCACTTGCCCCGCTCTTGCTGTACGGATGAATATATCCATAGCCGTAAGGATTATACCCGTAAGGCGAATGACGGTAAGGATGTCCATATCCATGGCGGGGATAACCATGACTTGGGTATCCATGACCAGGGTATCCGTGTCCATAACCGTGTCCAACTGGTCCTCCATGGCCCACCGACCGCCGTTTGCGTTTGTTACTGCACCACAAAACCACCGTTAATACTTAGCTCGGGTATAATCCCGTAATGCCGTCCACTTACCCGCCCTCATAAGGCCATCCGAACATCATGTCTTTGGGCACTCTTAGAATATGATAATCCGTGTTCTCTTCTTCCCAAAGCTCAGGGGCGTTATCTTCGCCCTCTAAACTGCGACCCATGGGCATACTGTCTTGCAGGGTTGGCTCTGGACATTCACACACTGGACAGCCTTCGGGCGTGTCTGCCATGGCTTTAACGAAACGCACTTGAGCGGGCACAAAGGCCAAAAGGATCACGGACAGGGGAATGATCTGCCGCATCATCATTGAGCTTGATTAAACCTGGAGTGATGGGTACTTGTTTGAAGGATATTTTCATTTTCAAATTTAATGGATTTGATGAACGAGTACGAGTTTGGGGATTCGAATGAGCGAGTGATCCTGGCAAAAATTTACGTATGTATTCTATTTTTTCAAGATCTTTAAGCATTCTGGATGACGAGCAGGAATTTTCAATTTTTCAATCATGCAGGTTGCTATTGAGATTACCATGATTCATATATTAATGTTAACTTGGACAAGCCTTGGCGAGGTTGCTGATCAAATAATTGATTTTTTCCGCAAATTTGAGGACCGGCTTTACATTCTTATTTAACATAAACAAGTGAGGCTGCCGAGTTTTCGTTAAGGGTATTTATGGGCATGCTAATGAAAATATGATGAACAAGTAACATTTTCGATTTATTCTAAAGACTTGTCAAGATCTTGAGAAAAGGAGATTTATCAATGTTGCTTAACAAAGATTTTCCCTAAACTTATTCACTAGTTTGGTTTAATGGGGTTTTTAATACAAACCCCTTACATTCCTTTTTGGTCTCAAAATGAAGTACTTCTCTTTACACATTCCAATTTCCATTTCACGCGTCGCAATTCAGCCCAAGGTTTGTTTTTGACATTCCTTTTATTCAGGCATTCAGAATGACAGAAGAGGCAGTCAAGCCAATAATGGTGACGAATGTAATTGGTAGAATTTGACTAGTTCCACTTGTCCTTGGTTCTTGAGACGCCTTCTGGACAGCCACTGGTTCAGGTGACTTGGGCATGGGCAACTCGGCAGTAGGAGTTTCATAATTAAGGCACTCTTGGACTTCAAAATCTGGGAACATTTTCAGAAGTGCATGTTGTAACAGGACCTTTTGCTTCTCTTTCGTGACTTCAACCTCTGAGGATGTGTAGCACCAACCAAGGATCACGGTGCAATCCTCGATTAATGACTGAAGGGCATTGCAGATCATCTTGTGCTTCTCAGATCTGAAGTAGAAAATAGGAATTAGGGTAACGTAGAAAAAGCCTAACGAAAACGCATTTTTAAAACTTTTTTACATACGTTTTTTCCATTTATTTAATCATCAATCTACCTATCTGCTATCCTTTAATTTCTTTTTATTTAATTATTTATCTATTATCTACTTATCTATTATCTATTTACTATCTATCTGTTTAGTATTCATTTACTCAATGTTTGTTTTACTATCCATTCATTTCCGTGTTTTCTTGGTACATGATTCATTCCATCATTAGCTGATGTTTTCATATGCTTCTTCATTTAGACATTATTTTTCTACTTTATATCTACGTTTACTCATTCACTTGATGCTTATTGCTTGACCACTCAAGGACCAACGATCTGTATGAAATAGCTTAAGCTAACACTATACAATAAACATTTGCAGCTAAAAAAGCCAAATCTTATTGCAAATTTTGCTAGATGAGGCTAGCTGACTCATTTTGTGTGCAGTAGAGTTCTATACTGAACTTTGAGAGGACATAATTTTGATTGTGTCGTTCGATTAAATTGATAAGTAAAACACATTATCCTAGTAAACTGGGACCACTTACATTTGGAGAAGAGGACAATCTATTGCTTTGAATCGGAGTTGCCAATTCTTATAGATAACTTTTGCGTCCATATTCCAGTCGTGAATGGCTTGGTTAAACCAAAAGTCAAAGCAAGTTTTTCTTGTTTTACTACAAGGGCAGGATTTCTTCTTGTGTAGACTCATTGTATTCCAAAATTGCATGCGATTCCCAGTCATTTTTTTGCCATAACAGTCTACAATTTGATTTGCCATAATCCAGATTCAACATTTTAAGAGTCCACTTTTTTAAAAGGTGCGAGAAATGTCTAATTCAGGAACAGCCGATCACACTACTTAAATATTGAGTACAAACACATTAAAATGTAAACAGTCTTTCTTCAGGTTTTCTATTTGTCAAGCAACTTTGCAAATGCATGTCGTGGATAAGAAAATAAAAATGTCAAAGTTATTCGTGACTTGAGCACACTTGGCCAAGAATGGTGATGGTTTGTTCGTGACCTTACAATATTTCATATCACGATGAAAGACACCATTTGCCAAGATTGACTCATTAACCATTGAATGCCCAATTTATTCATAATGTGCCCTAACAAGAGACGCATTCTGGCCCTGCTTCGAGACTTTCAACACCTGATTAGATTATCCTCTTTGATTTTGCATGACAAATCGATTCCAGTTTGCCATCATAACCAAACCGTCGTCCCTGAATGTAAGACGAACGGCACCAATTCCACGTCGAGGACAACAAAGCGCCATGGACATGAGGGATAAAAATGAAAAATAAAAATCATATCAATAGTTTTTTCGTTTTTCTGCGTTTTGAGCAAGTTTTTACCATTCCCTTTGTTGAGAATCAATTGTATTTTACATTTTGTTTCTTTCTTCTCCTAGAAGCAAGTTTAGAAGCAAATACTCATGATAAATTTAAACAAGATTTATATTTTGGAGGTAGTTCAAACATCCGGAAAATTATTCATCATTGCAGTGGTAAACAATATCATTTTGAAATATTTCCAATCAAATATTATTTTGTGAAAGTGTTGTTAAGAAGCTAAACAAAATACACATCTCTTATGTCTCAACGCTTGTTTGTTTGATAACTGCTGCGATGACAGTGACAGAAAAAGTTAGGGGAAAATAACCTTTTTGAAGTAACTTGATTACTTCATTTAAAGATAATTTGAATGATTGTGACCAACCAAAACCTCCATAAATATTATTATAAATTATTATTTGCACGGTACATGAACAATCGATAATGCCTTGAAGTTTATTTCCAACACAAATTCAGCCAATTTTTTAAAATCTGGAAAGGCATTACGTCTAAATCTGGACATTCTTAAGTTGATGTTCAAACTTCCTCTGATATTGTAATTAAAGGGGAAGAAATTCGTTTTCTTTGACGTAGACATTTGTTGTCAAACAAAAGCAAAAAAGCATTTCCTCTGACACATACCAGAACATACAATTTTAATCAGTTGCAAGGCTGTTGGTGTCGTGTTTTTGTTGCCTATTGTCTAACAAGAGCATATTTTATGCAATGTCATGTCTCTGAACTTATATTTTGAATCAAAGCCACTGATGCGAGTCCAAATGGGCCAAATCGAATCCTCGGTCGCAGTCCATGTCTCAAGATGTCCCCTAATGTAATGTGTTCAAGACACGAGGTTTGATTATGATCAAATTATGGCTGTTTTCATCTCCATGCCTTCCTCAATCTTCCATAATGCGTATGGAGCATGATTTATGTTCTCCTACCAAGTCTCAAGTCAATCAATGGGATTTGGGAGCCCTGAAACGGTGTTGAGAGCGTTTTATGCAAATCTTTCCTCAAACAGAGGTTTTTCATGCGAAAACCTTGTCCTGTGAATGTTCGTCAACCCTGACAAAGATAAGTTTGAAAGGATTTGTCAAATCATTTCCCAACAGGCGAGGGAAGTTAATTCCAATGTCAACGAAGAATGCTGACAAGTTTTTGCTAAATGAAGCCTCTTGTCAGATGCACTAATGAATGGGAATTTTATTCTTATCAGATGGAAGTACCTTGTTCATTTGACTTTCCGAGAATTGGCAGAGGACCCGAACCTTTGTTCCTTATTTACTCATCGGGTCTTGACTTTTGAATGAACATTTTTGGCAAATAGGCTCGTTTTTGAGGGTTATGTAAGCAGTCGGCTTTTTTGAAATCTCTACATTTACCGCCAATCCTTCACATGTCATTGTCCGTTGAGGGAAGTGCTCAACTTTGGCTCTAGATGTAAACGTAAGCTATTATGTATATTCTCTTACCGATAATGAATTGCACTTCAGCTTTATGTGTGAAATAACCCTTAAATCTTGGAGGATGTTTCCAAGGAATTTGGTCTGACGTTTAAGATTAGAAACGATGATCTTGGGTTCATTCTGGATTTACCACGAATTTGGTTGCTTTTAAGATGCAAAATACGGTTCAAATCTTCTCAGCTGGAGCTCCATAAAAGTTGAAGGCCAGTCTCCGCGCACTAAAGTGTGTGGTTTGTCTCTTAAATTGATCCACCCATGGCAATAAATCAAATTCTTTCGCCCTCTAAAGCAAAATTCAACGTTGATCTTGAGGTTTCTTGGGATTTATTCCGTTGGACTGTACGATTAATCTTGCAACAGTTCACCACACTCCCAAATATCGGACTCCAAAAGCACCCAGTAATGACAAAAAGAATCAATCATGCTGCGCTTGCTATGTAAATGAGTCTTGGGAAATGGAAAGAAGTTCCTCAAATCGAGTTTACCGAGGCATCATAAATCAAACTTGACATTTTCAAGACCAAAAGTGAAGCGAGGATAACAACTCGATAAAGCTGGACAAACTACGGTGACAAACATCCTTCCAACAAACAAACATCTTAAATTGGAAAGCAACGTAAATATGCCTCTTTATTAAAGCCTGAAAATATTGAAACGAATAGTAACTAACCGACCTGTAGCGAATGTATGCTTTCTATCATTTTTTTGAGTGTGTGTTACTAATATTATTGCTCTATTGATACTGTTTATGAGCTGCTAGCAAGTTAGATTTGACAGATCTGATGATATTTATTTCAAAACTTGTCCAAATCTGATTTGATACCCACGAATTGATCAATAGTATGGATATTACTATCATTCTTTTGAATGCAACTATAATTACGTAGCATCGTCAGGAAACCAATAAGAATTGTTATTCAATTGTAATTGAATATCATCAACGAGCTCAACGACAATTCTAAACCGTCATATATAATAGTTATGTAGGAAAAAGGGTCTTTGGCCAATATTCAATGCATGTCATAACTGTGGGCAACATTGCTTCTAACTATTGCCATACTGTTGAGTGACACAATAAGGTAATATAAAAAAAATCACAGTTTCAGCAAATAATTCTAAGTCTTTTGTAAAACAGTTATTATTTGATCAATAACAACCAAAAAACATTTTTGTTCGGTAGGCGGACTGTAGGTGGACATGGCTGCATTCATCATTCCATCACAAATAGGCTTGTATTCAAGTGGTCTTCGGCATAACTATGAAGAAGTCATTATGTGGTATTTGAGGCAATCTTTGGTGAGTTATTGCCCATCCCATCCAGAGAGCATCAATGTTAATCACATTTTAACCTCAAAATACGTTTGCAGTGAGATTTGGTTGCATTATTGAGTAATAAACCAGTTACAATCTGTCTGGTGCAACCCTAAACATATTACCCAAGGTCAAAGCTCCTACGTCAGGGTCAAA
>NC_081445.1:10811803-10838743 GCF_007210705.1 Tigriopus californicus | reverse complement strand
AAGCTATTATGTATATTCTCTTACCGATAATGAATTGCACTTCAGCTTTATGTGTGAAATAACCCTTAAATCTTGGAGGATGTTTCCAAGGAATTTGGTCTGACGTTTAAGATTAGAAACGATGATCTTGGGTTCATTCTGGATTTACCACGAATTTGGTTGCTTTTAAGATGCAAAATACGGTTCAAATCTTCTCAGCTGGAGCTCCATAAAAGTTGAAGGCCAGTTATCTGCTCTATTGATACTGTTTATGACTGCTAGCAAATTAGATTTGACAGATCTGATGATATTTGTTTAAAAACTTGTCCAAATCTGATTTGATACCCACGAATTGATCAATAGTATGGATATTACTATCATTCTTTTGAATGACCCTATAATTACGTAGCATCGTCAAGAAACCAATAAGAATTGTTATTCAATTGTAATTGAATATCATCAACGAGCTCAACGACAATTCTAAACCGTCATATATAATAGTTATGTAGGAAAATGGGTCTTTGGCCAATATTCAATGCATGTCATAACTGTGGTCAACATTGCTTCTAACTATTGCCATACTGTTGAGTGACACAATAAGGTAAAAAATAACAAAGTTTCAAAGTAATAATTCTAAGTCTTTTATAAAACAGTTATTATTTGATCAATAACAACCAAAACATTTTTGTTCGGTAGGCGGACTGTAGGTGGACATGGCTGCATTCATCATTCCATCACAAATAGGCTTGTATTCAAGTGGTCTTCGGCATAACTATGAAGAAGTCATTATGTGGTATTTGAGGCAATCTTTGGTGAGTTATTGCCCATCCCATCCAGAGAGCATCAATGTTAATCACATTTTAACCTCAAAATACGTTTGCAGTGAGATTTGGTTGCATTATTGAGTAATAAACCAGTTACAATCTGTCTGGTGCAACCCTAAACATATTACCCCAAGGTCAAGCTCCTACGTCAGGGTCAAAGATTACCTCTTTGTTTGAATGGCTCTATGGTAATAGAACTCACATCAAGTTTCAATTCCTCTTCTCTGCATTTGAATTTGGCAAAAAACATTGGCAACGCCGTAAAAATCAATCACAGTTTGCAAATAATGGAATATATTGTGACCTAATGGTCACGAGGTCCGTGACGTCAAACCGCCCTTTTAGCTGAATCCTTGCCAACAATCGGTATCATAATTCACAAGTTTTCATGAGTCAAGTTCAGCCAAGACCAGGACATGCTCAAGTTCAGGCCCACACATAAGTTGCCCCTTGTGCCTCTTCATTAGAAAACCTGTTCGTTTTGACGTCATGGATTATGTAATGCATTCTCGTGTGAAGACGGCACAACCATCACGTTCAACCCTAAACAACCATACATGGTGCATGCATCGTCATTCTCTTTATGAGCTGAGCAGCAATCAGATCTTATCATCACTTGTACGTATTCCATGACTTTCGTTGAAGCATCTTTTTTTGAGCTAGAAACGCCTTCTGACTCGGATAGAGAACACTTTTGGGAATTCAATCAATGAGGTGACTAGAGTGGAGATATGGAGATAGCTTTTTTGGTCGTTGAAGGTGTTGATGTTGATTTTTGGGAAGAGTAAGGCAATGAAAATCAGAAGACGGGCATATTTTGAAATCAAAAAGGAAAAAAGGTAGGCAGGAAAAAAAGAATATTTACCTTTTCGTCAAATTTGGGACAAATCATCTAATTCACCATTTGGGGAAAAAATTCTTTTGTCAACCTTTTTTGGCGTTGCTTTTGTATTGAATTGTTAAAAAATGGATCGGATTTGATTTTTGATTGAATTGTTGTGAGTGATAGTCTTTAACAATATCAAATTTAATGATCTGTTTTGAGTTAAAAAAGTTATGGAACTCTTGTTTCCTTTTTTTTGTCTTCAGTTGCCCATCAGTAAACAAAGTGCGTTGTCCTTTTTCCAATTGTCGGAAATGTAACACCATTCTTAAGCAAACAAAATTGCAACAATACTACAGAAGTAAACATTTGCTAATAAAATCAATTTCAGGAATAAAAACAACTTACTATTGTTGCATTATTTTAAGTGGCTTAAACAACTTATTTGAAATACTAAAAGCACTTATTGTCATTGTTTGAAAATTTCCTGCCATTATTCAGTCTACATGATTAAATAAAATTAGAATAGCTAATGACATAACCTTACGTTTATGAGATAAATATTTTCCAACATCTAGGACAATGTGTCTAAGCTACCAAAGAAAATAGCGCATTTTTTATTGAGTAATGTGTAATATATTTTTTCATTGCAAAACTTTTGTCCAAATTTTGTTGATTCTACTTTAATGCTGGCCAATACTACCCAAAGTTGTTTCCAAGTGACAGTTTTTTTGACCCAATTGAAAGCATGGGGCAGTGTCATTACTTTCTGTGTTTTCTTGGGCTGAATGTTTGGCCATGACAATGTTTTTGTTCAAAAAATAAGTTATACTGTTATGGCAAATTTCATAACATTTAAGTCACCTTTTTGTTGATGTTTTCTACCTTTTTCTGGAAGAGTTTATCTCGCAAACCATGTCTTGCCAACCTTTATAACAGTTGATCAGTATTTGGATTCTTTGAAGACCAGCATATGCCCTCTTCCTCTCAATACTAAGATGACCAGTACAGTGGTGTTGACATTTTTGAAAATCATAATTCTTTTGTGTTTTTATTCATATGCGATATTCAATCTGAGGTAGAGTTCAAAGCAGAAATATAATCAAAGCTATTGCAAATGATTTGAAAGAGAGGAAAGTGCTGAGATGCCTTTGGGTATTTTCCTCAAAACTTAAGGCTCTAAAGCACCATATGAGAGATGAGATAGGTCAGTCTAGGACAAACTTTTCCAAGAATTAAGCAAAACTCCCTTTGCATAATAGACACAATGGTAAGAATTTTTATGTCTTTTTGCAATGAAAAAGTCAACAATTAGTAATCTCAAAAATGCTATCTAATGCCATTACTGTCACTTGTCAATATCATGTCAGGGATTTTTGTTGTTCTTTTAGTTTTTGCTTTTTAAATAATCTTAGTCATCAGGATAATCTAATAGTGGTTTGACTTTTACACTCTAAGGAAGCTTTATTGTACCTTCCCAACATAATCTTTATTTGTTTGTTTGTTATGAAGCAAGATGGTAGTTCTCTGGCTCGCCCAGCCATCTGATGATGATTGTCCCAATTTAGGGATGTCCGGATGTTCCAGCATTGTCGTCACAGCCAACATTAATTATCACCTCACACTCAGGAATGACCGCAGGTTTGCCAATTTAAGCTTTCAAAGCAGCAATTCATATTGCAATCAAATGCCACACAGAAGCTTGAACTTGGCCAGGCTGGGATCGAACCAGGGTTTACTTTTGGATAGCTGATGCTCAACCAACACGTCACCAAAGCTAGTCTACCCAACATTAGCATGATTTGGAAAGGCCAATATTATCGTAAAATCATATCACGTTTGACCTTGAGTTACATAAGACCTTATATTTCATCTTTTTTGTACTCTGATCCATATATCCAACATGTTGACATAACACCACCACAAAAATCATGAAGGAAATAGGGCACCCCCGCATGATTTCGTGAGTCCATATTTTGACATGCGATTTTTACCCAGTTGCACCTACTCAGAGTATAAGATAGTTTCGTGAACGCGCAATTTGAAATGCGACTGTGTAAAATTTAGGACTGTCGGATTTTAAAATTTGCGTTCACGAAACCAAGTAGGGGTACTCCATTGTGGCAGACATATTTTGGTTATTTTTTTAAGTGCATTCAAATACGTCACCAATCCAAACTTGCACCTTTAGATCTTGGATTTAAAAAAGGAATTCGTTTATATTTGCATCTATCATTATGACCGAGCTGAGCCGACAATGCCTGAGAACACCACTCTAATAAGCTCTTTGACTAACCAGACACTTACGCCATCTCATCTGGATTGGTGAATCTTTTAGCCAACATGGTCGTGCCAGTCTTGAGTTTTTGAAGAGCCCGTCCATGGCATTGCTCATATTCATTCGAGAACTGAGCTAACTCCGTCTTTGAACACTTGGACGATTTCGACGAATGGATCAAAATCACATTGGACACCAAAAGCACGAATGGCACTGACCACTTCAACATGATGATTATTGTGAGGAAAACGTTCCTAACTTACTAACTAACACTGAATAATTGGCTTCAATCCCACAAAGATATTTGTTTGCCAAGAATTTAGAAGTACACATTCCTGCATCTTGTTAGAGATGTGCGAAAAAAGGTAAGCTCAAAAGTGACGTGAACCCAAAATAATAAGCCCGCTTATTCGAGAACTGGAGGTATCTAAGAACGCCCAGTAATTCATGTCTTTGTGGGATTGAACATTTGGTTTACATAGCAACTAGAGACTCATCGGGAAGCACTTCCAATTGTGATGTTCACTATCCGACGGATCTGTCTTCACTGTATGTAGCCTTGGTTGCGAAATGGATGCGAAAACTGGTAGTGCAGCAACTGTCGACTCTTCGAGCGCCCAAAGCTACTTTAGCATCGGCTTTTGGCAAGGTTATTCATGGCTAAGAAATTGAACAGGACGAAGATGGGCCGGGGGGATATACTGTACGCGTCGTATGTACAAAGTCAAGATTCGACGCGTCGAGTTTGCATTGCCCTTACGAGGGAATTGAGGGGTGGATGAAAAATTGGAACCTGCGGGTTGATACTTTTCTTAGTTGGCCAAGGCCTTGAAGGATAGAAAAGAGTTCGGCAAAAGATGTGGATACCTAATTTGTATTGTTGGGGTATGAAGGAAGTATCATCATTGGCTTTCCTGAAGGCTTGAGGGCATGCAAAACAGTTTATTGCATTTTGTTAGTCAAGTAGTTGTAATTAATTACATTTGAAAATCAAGCAATTGGGATTGATTACTTCCGAAATGAACCGACTAATTTTAGTTAATTGCACTTAGAATTGAGTAATTTAAAAAAAGGAGTAATTGAAAGTAAGTACATTTGAAAAACAATTCAGAATAATTAAATTTAATCATCGCATTTGAAACGAATAGTTTCAATTGAATCGACTCATGCAATTACATTTTGAAGGTACTTGTCAACTTCATTGTCCCTGACTTACCACACGAACTCAAAATAGTTTCCTTTTTTCGGACTTATTTACCGGTACCAGCATTTGAAGATAAATGTTTCATAATTGTTGCTTTGCTTTATAGTCATATTTCTGATTTATCAACGAACTAGAGTTGTTGGATCTGTTTTGCTCTTTTTGACCAAAACTTTACTCAAGTCTGGCTCAAAATTTCAGATGGACAATGTGTGTCATTTTAGTGCCAACTAATGTAGTTTGTTCTTAATTGCAAAGTAGATTTGTCAACACTGGAACCTTGTTCTGTTTTCGTCATGTTTTTTACGCATTACATCTTCTGCAACCGAATTACTTCCACGAAATTAACAAGTATAAAAAAATGAATTACATGAAGATGTTAGTGAAAGAAGAACCAAGAAAGATTGAAGTATTGTATGACTAGGGAATACTACAGTTGATGAATCACAATCCAGCGATTGAATTCTCATTTCAAGGAAGATGACGGCGATTACAACCTCAACTTAGCAACCCAATTTTTATTCACTTTTTCGCTGATAACATGAACTTGAAAGAAAGAACGTTTCTAGAAAGAGCGAGATGAGAAAAGTCGGCGACAAAAAATATCTGTAGCATCATTACAATGTGATGGTTGTGCTTCAAGCTGTGACTAAGCTATTGCAGGGACAAATTTAGGCTTATATACTCTTGGATTAAATAGCTTGATCTCCAGTTTCAACGTTTTCATCCGACGATACCTCTTGAATTTCGCGAACATTGCCTGAAATGAATTGAACAAAGAGGAAATCTTAAGTCTCTCATTAAAAGACATTACCATTGATTTTGTTATGTGTGTGCCTTTTGTGCCTTTTTGTACGGATGCATAGTGCATGAATCAGAGGAGGTGCATGCACATTTCGTTGTCACTCATACCATGTTCATCATGAATGATTTGAATCCGGGAATCTTGTGATGCCATGGATTTCGCGGCTTGCTCTTCCTCTTCCGCTCGAAGGTCGGACTCCTTTTGGCGGTATTTCTCACTCGTGGACTTCAGAATGTCTGGCAAGTAAATGTGCTCTCGATTGTGCAGCTCTGACTCTCTTAAGTACGTACATTCCAAATATTCAATTGGACTGAACTTCTTGCACGTGTCGGACCACAGCTGAGCCGAAAAGATATTCACCGCCAGAAGGAAGAGGACAATCTCAGCTTTGGACTTGAGGGTGAGTTCCGACAATCCTCCACTTCGAATGACGGTGAACACCATCATGAAAAACAGCAGGACCAACGTGGAGAGGATCACAAAGCTGATGGCTGTGGAATGGACCCCTTTGTTGATCTTGGATGGCTTGTACGCGTACAAAAGGTTGTGACGATCCACAAAATACTTCATGACGAAATAGAGCCACCCGAAGGGTACTATCAGTGGACAGGAGAGGGAGTACATCATGGTCATACAAAACATGAGCATCATCCGGGCATATTGCTCACCAAAGCGAAACTCGTACTTCATGGCCCTTTGAATGGCAGGAATGTCGGCCTCGGATTTGGACCAGCACACTTGCAAACAGTAGAACAACAACTCCGGGAATCGAACTAGTTCCAAACCGGTTCCTACTAAAGCTGCTGTGATGATGTAGTTGACGAAGAAGGCGCCGGAGTCTGGGAGGAACACGCATTCCCAGCGGTAAGTGTCATTCTTATTTTCAGTGAACAAGAAGTTGATGCTGGCTTGGGCGGTGGTGAAGCCGAAAGTGGGCAAGAAAACAACCATGAAGAGGAGATACCAGAAGGTCTTCTTCATGATGGCGTGGTTCTCTCCTGACCGTGTCCAATGGCCAAGGAACCGATCACTCCAGGATACAAGCAGAGGCATAAAGGCCGTAAATCCCCATAACATGAGAGTGGGGATGAATTCTACCAAAGCTGCAGGGAGTTGAAGACCTTGGCCAAAGAATTGGATAATATAATCCGTTTGACTAACCAAATACTCAGGCGTGGTCAGGAAGAATGTGATGACAAACAGGCCAATGTTGATGATGATCTTTTTGAGATAGAGGAATCTGCGGCCAGCACTGAGGTTTTCCCAATAAATGTCATCAGGAGGAGGAGCAAAGGTCACTTTCCATTGGTGTGGCTTGAGTATCTTGCTGAGAGAGGATCTTGGAGGTTGAAAGTTGAGAGTGAAGAACCCCCTCCGATGGGAATCGTAGATTTTCTTGGACATATTCACAGACTTAAAAGTCACAAACACAATGCCCAAGGGCTCTTGAAGGGCGGCTGCCTTCTCAGTTTCAAATTCGGCATGTAGGCGACTCTCCTCTTCAGTATAATATTCCAGGGCTTCCTGTTTGGCGCAAAAGCAACAACATATGCAGATGCAACATCGGGAGCATGGTGCAGCATAAACGTGAAATGAGGGTCTTTCAAGGGCCTCATGTCTTTGACAGTACTCCATCCCGGATCTGGCGTCCATAAGCTCGTTGTGAATGGATTGGAGTCTGTTCACATTGAAGGCAAACTTCATTTCTCTAACTTCTGATCCAGGAAAGGCCTCTTGAAAATGTCTCTCAAGTTCTTCCCGTTTGCAAAGGTATCGCGGGACTTTCTCAATCATGACTGTGCGGCTGATCTCCAGACTCACATCCTGGAACCCCACATCCACAGAAAATTTCCGCATCACAATAATGGCCAAGGGAAAGAATACAAAGGAGAGGATCACATGGACCCACAAAAACTCGGAGTCTGGGTCAAGGTTGACTAATGTGGTGTGCTCGAAAGAACTCACATCTCCTTGTAATGAGCCTTGAAAATTCAGAGGAAGGACCACACCAATGGCCAAGGAGCCCACAATGGTGAGATACAAAATGATATAACGGATGAAACGGATGTATTGAAGAGCATCACTCCCACAACGATCCTCAATATCCTCATCGGGTAGAACAAAAATTGACTTGAGCCATTCTCCAAAGGTGCGAGAGTCGCCCACTGATCTTTGACGTTGCAATGCCACCCTATCCACCGGATCTTCTTCACTAGCCTCTGGGTTACCATCAGTTTCATCCAGATGAGATCGATGATGACTGTGTCTTGGGTGTCGGAGATGGTCCGTGAAGGCAAAGAAGATGTGGGTCCATCGTTCCACATCATCTTTCCGAACAATCTTGTTCAAGAGTTTCCATGCCGATTTCCGGAGAACGAGAAATGTGGCCAGGAGAACAGACAAAATTATGAGGTTTGTCACCAGATTTTGAGGGATTCCGCCATAAGTCGCCTCAATGTGGAATGGATTGGACTGGTTCTTGTTGTATAGTTTGCACTTTTTGAAATCATTTGCCTCCATGTTGAAAGTAGTTTTTTTGGTCTTTTAATTTGACTGTTGGTAATCTTTGGTATAAGCCAGGTTGTTGCAAGTCTGAAATGCGATAATGCAAGAAAGGGTCATTGAACTCAAAAATAAAAAATAAGCATTCGAGTTTTTTATACCATGAAGGCATTTAAACAACACCAAAAGGTGAGCTCTAGAATTCACATCCTCTTTCAAGGCCTGAAAATAAAAGAATGATAAAGGATCAGAAACAATTCACAGATGACCTTTTACCGATTCCTCTTTCACAGAGTTTGTTTATTTAGTCAAAAGTTCTGAATGAATATCAAGCTGCAATGTCGGCCTTATGGAGCTCCTTCCAAGTATTCCCGAATCTTGTCTCGCCAAGTGCCCTCTCTTTGTTGGGCCAGATATCGCTCTTTACTTGTCTTGACCCTGACATTAAACGTCCTTTTCACTTCACTCGGCTCAACCACTGCCGTCTTATACTTATGATCTAGTTCATGTTCCACTCCATTCACCACACCGTCCTCCAAGGCCTCCAAACTAGCGAATTTCAGCCAAATGCGTTTCATATCGGGAGTGAGCCTTTGGGGCGGAAGTATGCCAATCTTCACGTGATGATGACCTTTGAGACTCCGATCAGATCGCATGATTCCTTCGTCAAATATCGTGATCTGCTTGTGACTACTAGTCAGAGGAGGAATGGTGACATCAAGCTCTTCTTTGTGGAGACCTCGAATCTCGGTGGTTCCCCCTAAAATGGCTTGACTGATGGAGATATCCGCTTCAGAGACGATATCCAGATCCTCTCGTTTGAAGCAGCTTTGAGGCTCAACGGTGACGTAGACGTAGAAATAGGGATCGTGGTCGATGGTGATATTCAAGAGCTCGGGGTTAATGTGGTATTTCAACACTTGGCCGTCTTCTGTTCCGGGTGGAATTGGGATTCTGAAGATAAACAAACGTAGCGATTCATGAGCAATATTGAAGGAACATGCTTGCTGTACGATTTGTATATGTACGCTTGCTCTGGAATCTATCCTTCGTGTCTTCTTTGACCACTTGGTAAAATATGTGTTTATGTGAATAGCTCTTCCAGATTTCTTTCAACATGATTGATTCAGAGCGACACGTGGAACAACATACATATGAGGCTCACCTGAAGAATAGCTTTACATAATTGGTAAGATTCTTGTGCACGAACGTCCGTCAAGTAAAGCCACCATCTCAATTGTGAGGGGGCCTAAGACAGATATTGCTAACAATGCAACTATTTGGGCCAGAAGTGCTCGATATGAAACGTACTTATTTAATAGTCGTTAGTTTAAGGCGCAAACTCTAAACCATGCTTTCAAAGTGAACCAATGCTAATGAATTAACAATAAGTGGTGAATTGGAAGAAGCCCTAAACGATTGAGCCTAGAGGTCACGCAAGTTCTTAAATCAAAGGCCACGAATACAAGTGATTATGTATAATCTTCGTCATGAAACTAGTGGCTAATATTGGTTTTATGAGTTTGTTTAAAACTTTTTAATGTAAATATTCAATGAAGAGCTGAAGTCGAACAAGTGTTGGTTTTAGACAGGAACTCAATTTCGGGATACCATGCATAGCTAAAAAGTTAAAATCTTATTTTAGAGGGGGAGGAAAAAGTTTCAAATTAGGTTTCTTGAGGCGAAACTAGTAATTTTACTTACTTTCAAAATGATCATGGCGACCTTTATTTTGCTTGAAAACTTTTCACGTATTCTCGAAGTCATTACCTGTGTGCTTCTAGATACATTCTGCACCTTTTTCAACATGATACTAACTCGTTGCTATTTTGTACTTGATTTCCTTGATTTTCAAAATCTAACCAAAAAGTGTGTTATAAAAATTGCCCCAAGTTATGACCTGGAGGATACTAGTGCTGGGGCTAGCCCTTTAATCTTTTGGCTTTTGGTCGGACTCGCCAAGTCCGGACGAGGACTTGAGTTTTTCACTCAACTCAAGTAAGGCAAAAAGGACTCGTCTTGTTTTGCTGAAATTACATTCAACGACTCAAATTCGTTGGTGGACCCAATATATCATATAAAGATTGAAAGGTAATAAATAGACGAATTATAACCTTCATTTTAATACTACTGGGGATTACATTCCCTTTAACGGTTAGAAAAGCCCCTGAAAAACCAAACCAAACCAAAAAAAAACAAGGCTAATGAAATCATTCTTCAATTCTGCTCCTTTACATGGGCAAATTATTCATGACGAACAAAAAGCCCGTTTCTGACGAAATCTGTAGAAAAAAAATAAAGATTTTTTTGGGATGAGGTCGGACTCTAGTCCAGATGAATTCTCTAAAATTGTGTCAAAGACTCGAGCGCACTCGGACTCGAGTCCGAACTCACCACAACACTGAAGGATACACATCACTCTATATTTATATAAAATAAGGCGCGCACCTAAACACTGGAGTTGGTTCAAAATTTTTGCAAAACACGCTATAAAGTACGACTTGCAACAAAGAATTCGATATGTTGTAGCAGAAATGTTTCCATGCGGATTATTCCTTGGCTGTGAGGAAATGAGGAATAATAGCGAGCGCTCATCACCCACTTACTTGTAATTAAAATTCCGGATGACTTGCCCAGTGCCCTCACACTCCATGCACTTATGTTTGACATACTTCTTGGTTCCATTGCAATAAGTGCAAGTTCTCCGGGTGAGCACGTGGCCCATTTTCTCAGTCTCAGTCCCTTCAAAAGAAAAACACACACATCAAAAGTGAAAAAAATTGAAAGTAAAACATTCAGTTTGTGTCTACCTGTGCCTTCACAAAACATGCACACATTCCACGTGTATCCTAGTTCGGCTCGATCCCCTTTACATTTGGGACAAATAATCCGGAGACAGAGACCCATGGTGTAGTCGGTTCCGCGAGCCGCTTCTTCAAAGCTCATGCTTGCCAAGTATTCTCGAGTGCTCTCAAATCCCCCAAAACTGTCGGCAAAATCGTGACCTTTGTGGTCATCCATCTCGGGAGCTTTACTGGCGCCAAAGATCTTTTCAAAGATCTCCTCAGGGGTCTCAGTCATGTGATCTTTGGGTCGACTGGGACCATTCGCTTGCCCCCCAAAAGTGTATCCGACCGTTCCGAATTCGTCATAATTCTGTCGCTTCTGCGGATCCACCAAGACATCATAGGCCTCGGCGATGAGATGGAACATTACCTCAGCCTCTGGAGTGCTATTATTGTCCGGATGATAATTCTTAGCTTTGCTCAAATAGGCATTTTTAATGTCTCTCACATTGGCACTTCGATTCAAACCTAGCACTGTGTAGTAATCAGGAGACTCTGGGTGGTTTTGGATGGCGGAAAAGTGGATGAATCTTTTGGGTGCTCGTCCCAAAATTCGTAGGAAGCTTACAGCCATGATTTGAGTTTGTTTCTGAGGGACTGAATCAGGCCTGGTTTTTCTTCAGGCTCTTCAGAGGTATCTTGAGGGGAAGGTTCGGGTTCCGGTTGGGGATCCGGTTTCTTCGGCTTCTTTTTGGGCCTGGATCCGTATTTATCGATCCCTTCGATGGTTCCCGGCGTCTCTTTTTCGAGATAAGCGAATTCCTCAATGAGTTTTCGTTGGTCGGCCGTTAAGAAAGTGGGGATCCGGACTCTTAACTGGACGTAATGGTTGCCGTAGCCGTAATTTGGGCTCTTAAAACCACGGTCGGTTAGCGTGAGCACAGAATGAGACGAGGTTCCCGGCGGGATTCGAATATTCAAGTCCTCGTAGAGTCCTTGAATCCGGATAATCCCACCCAAGACGGCTTGAGAAAGCGAGATATCGGCCTTGGTGTGCACGTCCGACCCTTCACGGGTGAAATAAGAAGATTCTTCCACACGAACAGTGACGAAAACCTCTTGAGCTCCGCCCAAACTGATCCTCAAGGTCTGTCCGTCCTCGATTCCAGCGGGAATCGGCACAGTATAACGTTTTTTCTCGACCCGTGGACTTCGAGTCGATCCGGATGCTTCGACCACGTCGATCTCCTTTTGGATGCCTGTGGCAGCTTCTTGAAAGGTTAGATGAACGACGGTCTCTTGAGCTTGGCCGAACCCAAAATTGGAAAAGTCCTCGAAGATTGTGCCGAATCCGAAATCCGAGCGACGATTGGCGCCTTGTTGGAAGTTGCGGAGATCGCCAAAGATCTGGCGGAACAACTCCTCAGGGTCGACGTTTGACTAGAGAACAGGAAATGAATGGTATCGTCTCATACGAATGAAAGATATGCGTAACATAAATGGCCTTGTGTGACTAAAAAATTGTCGAAAAATAAATATCATGTCATAACAATAGAAAATAGTTTTTTTCCATAACATTTTGCGAATTTACGCATTCAATACCTATTTTGAAAATTGAGTGCGAATTTCTTCCTTTTTTTAGGATATCCGACAAAAATGTAAAATATTTCGTTTCCTTCACTTTTCCATCCAACCAATTCAAAATAACGTTGCATCCCAAAAACAGTATCACTCGAACTCGTTGGTAGACTAAATATTATAAAAAGTCTGAAAGGTAATAAATAGACGAATTATAACCTTTCATTTTAATAGCACTGGGGATTACATTCCTTTTCGCGGTTAGAAAAAGCCCGTGAAAAAACAAACCAAAAAAAAAGTCACCTACAGAAGTGTACATACCTGGTAACTCCACTGCGATCGAGCACCGGGCGGTCTTTGGGACGAATATCGCGCTTGTTGTTGTTGTTGTTGTTGGCTCTGTTGATCGGAGGAGGTTCCAAATCGATCGTACTGTTGTCGCTTGCCTGGGTCACTTAAAACCTCATAGGCTTCTGATACTTGCTGAAAGCAGAATAGAAATGCCAAAGGTAGATAAAGTTTACTTGCACTCGTAAGTAGCCAACACATACATTATGCGTATAACCACGGACTTCTAGAGATATGGACTGCAAACGGAAGCAAAAATATACTACCTCCTAAACCGCTCATCTTATTCCAAATAAGCACTTCATGCGACCACAAGATCTTGTTGAATAGATGAACTCGGCCAAATTTGAGCTCAAAACTATGCTTAGGGAACTCAGGAGACATGTTCAAAGTTATGTAGTAAACACTATATAAAATTTGAATTTTCGGCCTGCTCTTGGTCAGCTACATAAGCTTTTAGCAACATAACTTTGAAACGATCGACTTTGCATGTAAATGATATAAAATTGACCTACCGTTAATTGAAGAGATCTACGTTTGTTATTTTATTACTTTAATTCGAAAAGTGGCTCAGAGTTGCTATGACCAAGAGCAGGCCGATTTGCCGGCAAGCTCGTTCGCAGTCCATATTTCTAGAGGTCCGTGGTATAACACACCATTGCAATTGGCCAGTTATTTTTACTACCATTTCTGACGGTAAGTTTAACGTATAAATTCAGTCAACCGTAATATTCACACTCGTTGGGGGCGATTCGAACACTTTTGCACATGATCTTTGCCGTATTACAAATCCTTGGGCATATCCAGTAGGAATGTGAACATCTTTCAAAAAAAGGTATGCATGCAAGTGAATAATTCTAAGATGTTATCTGATACGATGCGATAATTTTCGAGTTCTTGTCCAAATCCGAAATGAGCAGTCTTTTTTATTGTAAATCTTACAATGGAATTAGAAAATTGGCATGAGGGGATATTGAGAGCCCACCCAGATAAATTGAAATTAAGTCATTATATATTCAGCACCTATTGAGTTATTTGTGTTTTCGATGGTTCAATTGGCATTGAATTTAAGCCAAAATTTCTGATAAACTGTATTTTAAGGACTAACCAGATCCCTCCATTGTAAGTCATATATATATATATATATTTTTTAATATAAATCTTTATTGCGAGTTTGGGTCTCATTGGATTAAGATTTGACACACATATATATATTATGTATACTATTAGGACGTCCCATTATGGGTTCGATTATTATTATTATTATTATATATCGATTATAAATATTATAACAATGTAAATCGATCATCTCGAACTCTTGAGCAAAACATTCCCAGGAGCGGTAAGGAGGTCTACAAAAAAGACTTTTCCCCTGTTTAATGCAAGATATTAAAATTATTCTGTGTTATGCCTCCAGTTTATCGCTACAACAAATGTAATTCCTGTTAGCGTCAACTTAGAACACTTAAAAAAGGAGCCACAACACATACACGTCACATACATTAATTAGTCCCTTGCACCGAATTCGGCTTTGCCAAGGATGCCGTTACAGAATGATTTGATATGACAGTTGATGAAACTTGGCCGACATATGTAGACGGCATATGAAATTAAGACATCTAACCACACGGTATGAAATTGCATGCAAAAAGTAATGGTGTTCAGAACCCAGAATGGGACGAAATAGATGTATATACTATAAACATTGTAAAAGACCTATGATCCAATGAGAAATATCTCGCAATAAATAGTTTTTTTTTTTTATTTGAAGCATTTCAGAGATTAACCTTCCACTCTATGACATTTAACATCAAATGATTCACTGTCACATGATGTGATATAAAGAAAGTGATCTCAATCCGAACTGGTGGTACGCAGCTACCTTTGGCTTTTTTCCATTTAGTGTTCTCTAAATGTATTTAAAGTAGAAGAATCATAACTTCTTTACTAGGGCCAAAACGATTAGACATTCCAACTTTTCCAATGTTCCACTACCCAAAATTTAGGTCTCCTGAGAAATCACCAAATCAGCCGGTTTGGGTACTGCACAAAATAGATTCATATCATAAGAAATTTTGTCATTAATCCCTTTTTATTATTTCTTTGTTTAGTTGATCCTTCCGAAATTAAAACGTGGAAAGCTGATGTAGCTGACCGAGAGGTGGCCAAAGATTGTTGAGCACAAACTTGGCCAAGTTCACTTATTGGGTCAAATCTTTTGATTGTATTAATTATCCTAAATTTAGGATCAGATGAATGGTTCAGGCAATACTATGTTAGCTTTTCCGCTGCAAGCCCATAATCTCTACAAGTCCGTGTTTTAGCGTTTTAACATCAAGCACTGAAAAATGGACGGAGATGATTGGGGTTAGAATCAACATTTTGGGATAGCGAGTGAACCCATTGCGTTCTTTTTCAAATGAGACTACGAACTTCACTATTCATGTTGATCAAGCTTCTGAATCAGTAGTTTTGCCCTCTCAAAATGCAGTAATACAACCAGCCACATAATGACTAAAGTAGCCCTCTAGTTGTTATCAATTACCAAAAGAGGGATAGCTTATTCATTGTCTGTAGAGGTATGTTCTGCACTTAAAGGGAACATAACTTTTAACACATTATTTCAATCGAGCTGAAATTCGAAACCTCGAGCCGTACTGACCCGAGATCAGTGTCCATTGAATAGAAAAGCAATGGATGGACTCAACGAAAGTTGTCAATTCTCGACCCTGGCCTTCCCGTCCATTATCTAGTGGTTCATGGCTTCGCCCAGGTTTCCCAAATGAACGATTGACCGGCCGTTCACTAACAATAATCGTTATTCCCCACCGATTAGTTGCCGGTGTCACTTTTTCAAATTGGTGACAAAATGTTAAAAGGTTTAGATGGAGATTTTAAGGGCTATCAATATCGTGTTAGGTTAGGTTTGATAGGGTTAGGTTAAGTTTCAAAAAAGTCGCACCGCAACAATCTTTCCGATTCAAGTACATACCTGGAACAATTTGGCGGCCTTGGGATCGTCTTTGTTCACATCCGGATGATATTTCTTGGCCAGACCGTAATACGCCTTCTTGATCTCTTTCGGGGAGGCGTTCTGTGACACGCCCAAGGCCTGATAGTAATTTTGAGCCGCCTGCCATGCGCTACTGAAATGAAAGGATCGCACGCCCACCTCCACCCGCCCCCCAATGGACGACTGAACGGGGATTTGGGATACACGTGGTATGGGGAAGGAGGGGTTCGAAGCAGCCTTCACAACAGACCAGAAGCCCACCCAAGGTCGTCTCAACATGATCACGTCATAGACACCCGAGAGGAAAGAGGCGTGCTACGACCAGGGAACAACACATGGGGTGGGTGGGAGGAGGAATATGAAGGCCAGAAATGACCTTGAAGACTGGGATCGCAGACGACACTTCACATGAAAGAGCAATGTTGTGAACAGGGTTACATCAGAAAAGTGAAACTCAAAAGCGCAGGCTTCGCACTTTGACAGTCTTGAGAAGATGGAGGAGAATTTTATCGCTTTGGTTGTAGATATGTTGTGGGATGTTATTTGCCCTGGACTAATGGACTACCGGGAAATTGAAGAATTTTGTGCGTATGACTAGAGGTATCCAGGCTTGCCTATGCGATTCAAATTGTTTGCGTGATGTTTTAGAGATGGTTCAAGACTTTAGTCAGCTCCATGGGACACGAGTCTTGACCTTGGCTTTTGGGGTGTCATTTTTGGCCAAGCTTATAGATTTGGCTCTCGTTTATGAGCCATTGGTATATTGGCTCCACAAATGACCCTTAACCCTTGAGGTTGCCACAAATTTGGAAACATTGCGGTGCTCTCAATGTCTTGCAAAATCATTATTCCCTGTGTATGTGAGGTGTCTGATTACCCTGTTCCAAAATGGAGTTTACACAAGTTGGGTAAAGACCTCTAATACTAGAAAAAATTATCCTACCTTTTGGGCTTCTATTCAATACTGTTTATCCTATACATCTCACCTTTACCTGGCCAGGTGAAGAATTGCATGATCTCGTCTTATGCTGACGACACCAAGCTCATTGTTAGTGGAAATGGCCAATATTGCTCCCTTCTCTAAGAGGACCTTAGTAATGTATAGAAATGGGTCGACGAAAGCAACATGAAACTAAATGGATCCAAATTCCAGATCATGTCAGATGGCTCATCGGCTTTCCCTCCACATTATTTAGATAATGAGGGAGCTGAGATTGAAATTTTTTCTTGCATCAAAGACCCCTTGGCGTTACTCTTCAGGATGATGGAAGATTCAATATTCATCTCAGTGAGAAGGTAACTAAAGCTGTTCAGATGGCAGGCTGGGCCTTACGCACCTTCAAGACCAGGGATAGTTTAGCTATGGTTACCATCTACAAATTCAGTGTATAACCCCATCTGGACTATGCCTCACTGATTTGGAGCCGATATCTTATAGGGAGCTAAACAAAATGGAGATTATTGTCCAGCACTTCACTCGGCAAATCACTGGAATGTCTAAACTCTCCTACTGGGATTGACTTCAACATCTACGCCTGTACAATGTCCGAAGGTGACACAAATGGCATGCCATATTTAAATGTATCCATGAGCTGTCCCATACATAAACGGACAGCAAATTCGTCCAACGAGACAAAGAACATGTTACATGTATCCAACCTCATTGGAACTAGAACAAGAATGCGACTGCTAAATCAAACATAAGCCACTCATTTCTTGAGAGAGGCCCAAGACTCGACAACAAACTGCCCTCCTCCCTTCAAGTCTTTTATGTTGAAAAAAATCCTCTCCCCAAATTTAAAGAGGACCTGGATAACTTCCTCCAAAGCATTCCAGACCAACCTTCAATACCCGGGTATCATCATATCAATCAGCAAATTCAAACACAATTACTGATCAGATTCACTTTCGAGTGATTGTGTACATATAAACTGACAGAGAAATGGAAATTGCATTCCTTTTTAAAAAATTAGATAAGAATGAAATACGTTTCCTTGCCGCTAAGATAATTAGAATTTTCCCTCTTGCCAATGTTCTCACAAGCATGCAAATCTTACCATTAAGAAGCATATCATTACCATAGTAGATCAGACAATAAGTGATTGAATTAGCCTATCACAGATTCAGATCTCTGAACATGGATTTTGAAATTTATCTATGATTCAGGATATGTTTCGAATATATGTAAATCGTTCCCTACTATATTCTACTGATGGGATCAAATAAATAATCACGGGAGGTTGCTACTAGAGCTACCACTTACATTTTCAGAGGCATGTGGCGTCCTTAGCGGAATATCGGAAACCCGTTAGTTAGTCACAAAAAGTAACCCTAATTTTTCTTCCATCAAAACAGGGTTGCCTTTTTGGTCAAACCTAACCTTTTATGTTAAGTGGGAGACGGTTGGTGCTTCGATTTTCCTAGCTTTTCGGCAATCCTGATTTTGAAAATTTATTTGATCTCATCACTACCCACGTGAAGCGAGCACCGACAGGGCAAGTAGTCCGGTGCTTAACTTGCCCAAGTAGGAACTTGCCCCAACTTGGGTTTGTACACAGACACTTGAGGGGAAAATGGTGTGGCCAAACTTATTTTTGAAATTTTATACCAGGGCAAATTAAATCAACTTATACAGGAAAAGCAATAATGTGCACCAACAGTGACGCAGCAACGTGGCTTTGGTTTAATGCTAGGTTTGTGTCTGGCAATCTGACTTTAACTGTGAACAAAAAATTCCCAATTCATTGGTTTTCCTGAGCTGATTTTTTCGGCCCCCTAGTTTAGAAGCGGATCTCCGCTTGGGTTAAGCTTGCCCAAGTTCTAGTAATTGGCCAAGCTTTGCTTGTGAACAAGTAGAACTTGGGTGTCTGTGATGACTTGCTACTTGCCCTTTTCCCGTCAGTACACATCACTACCATATTCCTATCCGCACTGCATTTTCGGCAATAAAGACATTCCTTTTTGGAGACACTTGTTCTGTACGGGACTAGATTTTGTTATCCATGAACACGTGCTGCTGATTGTTTACCCGTCAAGTGCCGACCATGATCTTCACGGTACATATTCATCTGCTCCTTTCGAAGACATCGATTTAAGATATGTATTTCAAAGTAGGGCTCTGTTGAAATTTATGTTCCTTTATATCAACCATTGTAGAAAGTAACTTCAGCAAAGTACCTTGATCGTTCTTTCACTGACCTCAGAACACGAGGCAATGCCTTGTGTTCACACCTTGGGTTATTTTTCTCAAAAAAAATTACCTCTAATCGCAGTAGTTTATCTGTAAGTCCCTTGCTGAAAATGCAGGGGTCTCAAAGCAAAATATATAATATATAATTCTACTTTTAGACTTTTATCAGTCCTTGGTCTAAATTGTAATGGTTCCAAGGCAAACCATGGCCAAGGCAAAATGTAAAATCCTTCAGTTCAGAGGAGCTATAGTGACCTAATCTTGGATTCGCGTTGAAATAATGGAAAGATAATCGCTACTTGCATGATGAAAGAGAATAAAGGAGTAGATTCTTCCAAGCGGAGACGTGAAATGGTTTCAAGGAAATGGTCCAAAAATTATACAGGTTAAACAGTGATTACAGCTCATTATGGGGGTGTAGAATAAAAAAAATCGTCGGTCTAGTCTTCTTGCGCCCTCTTAGCATTCTTTGGCTTGTTCATGTTGCCCATCCAATATTTATTCATCAGAGTGGAAGGCTTCAGGGCTTCGGCCAGGTGAAATATGCGTTTGCGGTAACGTTTCAAAGAGATCTCCAAGAAATGTTCCATTTTGGTGATCCAGTCGCTCAATCGGGTGGCTACGGCTGAATCCCACTCCACAAGGGCCCTAACCGCTCGCTCTTCTGTGTCCACCATTCTCTTCGTCACGCCTTTAGGAAGAAAACTATGTCATATTACCATGTATTGCTTTTTACGGAATGAAAATCTAAAATTAAGGAGTTTGATTATCATCATGGATAAGAATGAGCCTAAATTGACTTGTTGTGGAGACAATTTCAAAAGGCTGATTTTTTGTTTCGAAAGTCACCACCTTGTGTGGCGGACCCGGTTTGGTCCGCCAGACATGATAATTTGGGTTTTACTCTTTTCTTGTCGAATTACAATAAGAGTTGTAAATCAAATTCTTAAAATTACACCGCTAGATGGCCACTGACCAAAATAATTGCATTAATAGGGCTAATGTAATTTTGATTTTTACTTCCACATTCATAATTTCGTATTTCAACACGAACTGTTCTTTTGGTTTTGAGCTGTGGAGTTTTGAGATTTGGAGTGTAGAAATGGGTGACAATATTTGGGCCAAAAATTGATTTTTTTTACGTTTTAGGTAGTTCTCTAGGAGGTGCAATTTACAGGTGCAAGGCCACTATTAATATGACAGATTTCTGTTGGTCAGTTAACTTTAAAAGACGCATTACCGTCTTGCTCGTCGAGGGTTTGGCGGCGTTCTGTACCAATTACAATGAAATAACATCTGACTTTCAGTAGGATCGATCGTGATTGAATTTCACTTTGCGGTAGTGTTCAACATTAAATAACCTGGCAACTATGTGTCACATTCAGCCACCCTAACAGACTCCACATAGCAAGTTAATTGATCACGCGTCTGTTTTGGAAGACAGGATGATGTCTCACCTTCTGGGAGTCGTTCCGAGGCTGTTGCAATGATGTAGTGATACACATCTTGAGCCATGGTCCACAAACTGGCGGCCACATGCAGGAAAGTGCGGTAAAACAAGGCCACCACTCCGTCTTTTCTGGCCATGATTTGATTGTGCTTATCCAATCCAGCAGTCAAAATCCGATCCGTCCATGCCATGGAGAAGAGAACATTGAGCAAATGGGAGCCAGAATCGCCAAAGCGATTGGCTCTACCCGGGAGGGGCACGGGAATGAAACCCGCCGTCCGATTTTCTACAAATCCAAGGGGTATATTAGCGGAGTGATTGAATCTTCCAAAAACTTGTTCCTTTTTGAAGAGATCACTTATTTTTCAACACATTTACATCAAGAACGATAGAGCAACCATTTGGTTGGATAGACGTTTTTTTTCTTTAATTGGTTTGGAGTCCTACTTTTTCTAAATTTAACTCTCCCTCTTTACACCTAATCTAACTATCATGAACACCCAAAATTCGGTGTCGAGCAGGGGCCACATTCCAGCCTGTATCTTCCAGCAGATCAAGCTAGAGGGCTAGATTGAGCCATCTATGGGTTACTATTAGAAACACACAGTGACCGTTTTTTTAGAGCTAGGTAACTCGCCCCATTAGATCTTAATGACCTTAAAAAATGTCACGTTAAACACATATAATTCAATTTGCCACAGACCTGAAAAAATGGGGCGACACCTAATTGGTGGCAGTTTATCTAATCAAAGCAACATCAGTCTGACGACTTATGTCAGCACATATTCATGGGATGTCACTGGCCTAATTTTCAATACAGACTAGGTAATAAAAAGGCAAAATCAAATCCTCAATCACACCCCCAAACAATCTAAATGAATGGAAATGTGGCAGTTCACTAATATGCAATATTAGTTGAACAATTCCTTTCAGGAATAAATGACCACGTGAACTGTAATTTAATCCCTTGACAGGTAACTATTGGGCCGCAAAATATTAAAGTTATCTCTGAAACATTCCAGTGACACCATTACTTTCCACTTCATTGTCCTCAAATGCTTGAAGCAAACGCAAGAAAAATTCAAATGCGGGGCGATTTCAATCATTTGGGTAAGGCGAATTTAAACCTCCTTGATTTAGACTAAAACTTGGATGCCAAGCTACTCATGGCATATACTGAATTTCGCATTTCTTTCAATTTGCTGGCTTGTTGAAGGAAACAATGTTCTGAAATTGGGCCAAGATATTAGACCAATGTCAGAACTTCATCAAAGAAGGCGCATTTTCAATTTTTGAACAACTTCATTCTGCAATTGAAACGTTGCAGGATAATGGGAATAGCCTTTCGATGAGTTTGCAACCAAAGATGGATTTGGCATGCGAAACTTAAGGCTAGAACTTGCTTTGAAAGTTTTCCAACATTCATAGATTCTCTGAAGCTCAGTATCTTTCAAGTATAAAAACTGAATGAATAAACCCACATTTCAATGAGTTTTATCTGATTCCGATCCGGATCAGATGGCGCCAGGCCAACTTAGATATCATTTTCAACGTACGTTTTCTATAATCCACGACACCTCGATCTTTCGAACATTACAAAGTAGTTTTTACCGGCGGCGATAGGACCTCTGATTGAATCGTCAGGGGCCACCTCCATGGGGTCAGCTTCAGCTTGTCGCACGGCATGCTCCATGACTTCTTCGACGACCTCGTGGACAATTTCTTGCGACGGGGACCCGGGGGCACGTGCCTTGGGCGAGGACGCAATGATGATGAATGGGAGATCGTCCTGGAGAGGCCGACCAAGGATGTGGACAGAAACCAGGTAGAGAACGAGGAGAATGAGCCACGCCTCCAAGTCCACTCCGACCAGTCCCGTTATCCAAAAGGTGAGAAGAGCGGGGTTGACCTTGTCGGTGAACTAGCAGGTTATGAAGAATGGACGGCGAGGATTGGAAAAAGTTACTCGTTGAGAAGACCTCACGAATAGATTTGATCATGGAATTAGATCCCTTTGGAATTCAATCACGAAGCAAAAAGGAGAATTTAGCATATAACACGCGTCTTTCTCGTGATCTATCACATTTTCTTTGTAACATAATGTGTTTTCTGATTTGGCTTGTCTGATTTTGGAAGAAAATGTGAATGCGAGAACAGGAGAATGGAACACGTTTCATTGACTTGCCATATCGTCCATAACACTGTTTAATAATTAATTTTTTATGATGTACAGTTCCGTTCCTAATCTCCATTGCTTAGGCAAAATGAGTGATTCGCTTTGTAATAAAGACTGAAGTTAGAACTCTGTATTTTTGTTAATATACTACTACTGATTGATAACTCCACAAAATATGTTAATAACAAAAATGGACATACCATAATGTCCTTTAGCTACTCTTACGCATGACTACATATTCTGAACATTTTTCCGTTAAGAAACACCGACAAAAGCACCGTTCAACCTACTTATTTGTCCCTAAACGCAATCACTTTGTGCTATTAATCGTCGGTTTTTTCAATTTTCCAAATGCACCAAATTCATGAGAGTTCGAACTGGGCATTCCTTTAAAAAAACATTGAATGTTTGAGTGCTGTTATTTATCACAATAGTACTCGTTGGTTCAGTTTCTCGAACTTATATACCTTAAGACAATTTAGCTTTTACTACGTCTAGTGCTGCAAACTCAGCTTTCAAGCACCCAATATATCTTTCGTGTCCTTTCTCAAAATTATACAATTTAAAAAGCTTAAGAACATAGAATAATGCACATCAATCAGTGTCTCCAGATGTATAGAAGAAAAAACACCAGTAGTTGCTCAACCGTATATATTTACTTACTTGTCGATAAAACGAAAGTTTCACCATTTCCGCCTCAAATTCTCATTAAGATGGGTTAAGTAAGTCTTTTGAGAATTTTTGAGTCCTGTTTTTGTGCTGATCTTTGACAGTTATTAAAGACTGTATACCAACAGCCCATATCTAAGCCATTTAATTTCTTTGTTCTGCTATCAACTTTTTCTAAAATTGCATATGATCTTGATTTGTCACGTTTTTTGGCATGATTACAAGTCCAAGTGATTTCTTCCTCACTGCAAAAACCCTAAAAAATAAACTATATTTTCACGTCTGTCATCGAGTTCAAGAAATCTTTTAATCATTATCTCCTGTGTGTTTAAGGCACAAAAATTTCCCGGATAGCAGCGCCCGTCTGAAATTTTCAGCGCAATCTGAAGGCCCAAAGCACCAGGATTTGGAGGCCCTGATTTCCCAAAAAGTCACTTCTCAAATGAGAGGTTGCCGCCAACGAGAAGCAACTCAATGTTGTCTTTCTCTCAGCATGAATTCATGCTTTTTCTAGCTGGCAGGCTGACCACATTGATGCTACCATACGAATTCAAGGGGTCAGCCAGAGACACCAAACGACAATCAGAAGCTTCAAAGATTGATAGCTCAGCACCCAACGCACCATAACATTACGTTAGTAGCATATCGACGACTCATGTTCTGACTGACAAAATGGTTTTTATAGTGCTTGACAGGAATGCCGAATTGTGGCGTTGGCCACGCTGTCCACGAGAGGGACCGAAAAAGTCGTGGAAAGAGCTGGGATCCTCTATCAAATTGAGTTTTTGCCTCAAGATTTCGAGTACGTAAAGCATTTTCATTCGGACTTTGATTATCACGCACCATAAGTATCATGAATTAGCAATGTATCTTTAGTACTTACAATGTGCCCATTGTTACGTAATAACGGGTCTGCTTGGTCTTGGCCTACGTAGTTAATCCGGCTGTGAACCATACTTCCTTGTAAAGTTATTTATCGGTTTAGACATCACCCTGGTTAAAATCGCTACCGTTCTTCTTTGAACTCATGTCCAATTCATGGATTTCTGACCCATCCAAGAGGTTTAGTTTTCGTGTTGAATGGGGTGTTTGGCCATCTTGGTCTCTTTCAGTCCTTGCTCAGACTTTTCCGGAGTCAATTGATGATGGTGGACATGGATAATCAGAGTGGAGGCGGTTCTGCGGCCATGGGCAACCTCTTTGGCTCGTTGCAACGGAGTAATGCGGCTCAGCTCTCGCCTTATCTGAACGTGGATCCCTCCTATCTCCAATCCGCCACGCCCGAATTCATCCTCAACGAGGTGAGTCTGGGTAAACGTGATTCTCCACCCATTAGTTGGCGGTGCTACTGTTTTAAACTTAACCTAACCTTACCTAACCTAACACGATATCAATAGCCTTTAAGGTCTCTCTCCAAACCTTTCTAACAGTTTGTCACCAATTTAAAAATGAGCACCGCCAACTAATCGGTGGAGAATGACGTTTATCGGTGAGTCAGTGGGCCCATGTTAAAAGTTTGGTTCGGACATGAAAAGGGCAGAAATGGCACACAGCCCAATGACGTCATGATTAGGGATGGGCAAATAATGCTAGAAGGCCAACACTTTTAGCATCAGCCTTGGACGTCTTCGAATAGGATCGTGATGGAAGCTCCCATAAAATGAAGTGGAAGGTTGTCCCCGAGTTTATAAGCGTTGGACGGGTCTGAATGTCATATTTCGAATGGCATTAATTACACGCGTCTCTACTGAGAAAACATCGCTTATCTTGTTCCAAGTGGTTGAAACACAAAAAAATTGTCAGAAAAGTTTTTGAATGAAATATGTGCTGAGTATATAGTATATGGTCTTTGGTAGTGCTAGCGAAATCAAAAAGCCAGTAACGGCCCAAATCAGTCCCAGTCGCCTAAGATTGTCCAAATGACCCAATTGAATCTTCAAAATCATCCATCATTTAGCCAAGAAATAGCGTTTAAAACTGATTTCCTAAGTAACTGATTTTCCTAATGTATTGCTTGAACATCGCCGCATCTTTCGTTCTTCTAGATTCACATGAATTTGCATTGTCGATACTTTATAGAGCATTGCTTTAAGTTAACGATTTGACTACAATGGGACATGATAGGACCAAATTTTCATGGCCTTAAAACTATTTCTTCTAATATTGACCGGTAATCCTGCATTGTCCTTGTTCTTCAAGTTCATATTTTAGTCGCTTGCTTTAGCATCTTTTGCACATCTCCAATGAAGACATGATCCCTCGTTTACAGGATAACAAACGCGGCCGCATGGAGAACTCTTTTACGGCCATTGGTTCGTCAGTCATTATCGGTTCGACCGTGGGCGGACTCTACGGTCTCTTCGACGGCATGAGAAAAACGGCCGACATGAAGGGTCGATTGCGGCGAACGCAGGTCACGAACTACACGTTAAAATCCGGAGGCAGTGTCTCCAACTCCCTTGGGACGGTGGCCGTGATCTATAGCTCCTTGTACAGTCTCATCTCATTGCAACACGAAGATGACGACGAGATCAAGAGCATCGTCACGGGCGGCCTGACCGGCGCCTTGTATAAATCGAGTGCGGGTCTGCGGAAATGCGGCATGGCCGGGGCCTTTGGTCTGGGCTTGGCCACGCTTTGGGTCATGGTCTTGAAGAAGGATGAGCGCGTGTCCAATTATATGTGAACCCGGCCCACACATGTGTGACCATGAAGCATCCCGAGTAAATTCATTCTGGAAGAGATCCTCTGAGACACGCCCTCCTTCTTCCCCTCTCCTCCCTCATTCTACTCATCATTGCAATGGACTCAAAGTGTCATGGAACAGTGTTTGAATTGTCTTGTTCGCAGTTTTTGATGTCCCATTAGATTAGATTGGCAATAAATTCCTACCCGATTTGAATGTTTCTTGACTCGGGGATTATATTGGAGCGAAGTTTATCTAGATAGAGAAGTACGTGGTAAAAGACAAAATGATTTGGGTGTTAATGATGACGAGCGCCTGGAAAAGATTACTTACAGGGTGTAAAGAAATTAAGGGCCTCCATGGCTGTTTTTCACAACATTTCTTCCTACTCGAAGATTTTTTTGACATTAAACCACAAGCATTCATTCAGAGGAATTGTTAAGAACCTAATGACATATTACAAACGGTTTAACGATATGCTGAAGGCGATGGGTAGCCCTCTGATAAAGTGCCGTCAAAACAATGTCTGAAAATTCAAGTGAGTGCAGTCTGAAGGTCAGAATCAAGGCTAAGGGCATCCTGAAGGTCGGCAAAGACAAATAAACGTTTGTGAGCCTTTCAGTGTTCATCCT
>NC_081445.1:10811560-10811778 GCF_007210705.1 Tigriopus californicus | reverse complement strand
AAAAAATTGTAACAATTTTGTTACTTACTTTCACTCACAGTATAACATCAGCAACTTCATTCTTAAATTCTTTTCACTTCTGAAAAGTATCAGGATATATGTCTAACGATTTGCATGTAAAATTACCGATAACCCCTACCGTTTATGCCCAAAAAAATCACTAGAACATGCCAACCATAAGGATTTGAAATAGTAAAAGTCATTTAAACTTATGTGGC
>NC_081445.1:10757347-10811524 GCF_007210705.1 Tigriopus californicus | reverse complement strand
ACAATTTTGTTACTTACTTTCACTCACAGTATAACATCAGCAACTTCATTCTTAAATTCTTTTCACTTCTGAAAAGTATCAGGATATATGTCTAACGATTTGCATGTAAAATTACCGATAACCCCTACCGTTTATGCCCAAAAAAATCACTAGAACATGCCAACCATAAGGATTTGAAATAGTAAAAGTCATTTAAACTTATGTGGCACTATTGGTGAAAGCTTTAAAAGTTTGATGAATTGTGATGCTGTTTTTCCATCATAGTTTTCCCTGTTTTGTTCCAAACCTTCAACAATCATGAACTGTCACTTACAGGCAGATTGAACCAGATAGTTTTCATTCCACGGTCAAGTACACTTGTTTTCGGTATTTGAAGAAGCATTATTACCATGAGGAGGCAATAGTCCTGAAATATTGGCCAATTAGGTTTAAGGAAAAGGAACTAATGAGCAACACTATTCCACTTTGACCCAAAGTCAAGGAGGAACTGTAATCCGTTCCTTTTAGTGAGGAACCAACGACCCTGTTCATTTCCATCATTTCACGTCATTTCAATCGTGAGGTTGCGTGATGATCCTTTTTTTTCAATAATATAGATAGTACTGATGTGAAGCAAGCACCGACAGGGCAAGTAGTCCGGTGCTTAACTTGCCCAAGTAGGAACTTGCCCAAACTTGGGTTTGTACACAGACCCTTGAGGGTAAAATGGTGTGGCCAAACTGACGTGAAAAGTTTTATAACAGGGCAAATTAAATCAACTGATGCAGGGAAAGCAATAATGTGCAACAACAGTGACGCTGCAACGTGGCTTTGGTTCAATGACTGGTTTGTTTCTGGCAATCTAACTTTAGCTAAGAACAAGAAATCCTCATTTTGCGGGTTTCCTGAGCTAACCATCTGGGCTCGCTACGTTAGCAGCGTATCCTTGCTTGGGTTAAGCTTGCCCAAGTTCTAGTACTTGGCCAAGCTTTGCTTGTAAACAAGTAGAACTTGGGTGTCTGTGATGACTTGCTACTTGCCCTTTTCCCATCAGTAATAGATAGCTTTCCAGCTTTCCTCGTCCAGGCTTTATTGACAAATGCCAGTGCTGCCATTTTTAACCAACCGGTGTCTAGGGTCCACCCTCATGATTTCAAGGAACCTCTGAAATACATGATAAGGCCTCAATAATAGCAATTAATGCCGTCTTTTATCATCATAGACCGCTTACACCATGAATGAACGCGGTTGAACAACCTTAGAACCATGTATTGTTTTCGATCCACGCCCCATTGGCAACACTGAGGGCAATTCATATGGAAGATTACCCCTTGGCTTCGTAAATTCTGACAATCGTTCCACAATCCACACGTGCTCATTAGTGAATCCATCGGGATCACAGTTTCTGAGCAATATGTTCACGGCCTTCTCGGCTCTGAACGAGTCCGATGGGGAGTCGCCCTTGGGCGAAATCGAGCCTTTGGACACGAGTAATTTGGACCCAGTGGGGGGCGGAGATTGGCGGGAGCTCCAAGAAGAGGCCCTCAGACTCTATCAGGTAGTGATGGCAGCAAACATGGAATACACTCAAAACATTCTTCAACTGGAAAATTATTCTAGTTTTAGGGAGTATAGTGATCCAAGGCATTAGTTTCGAAGGGTCAATTTGTGGAATCATTTCCCCTTTAAATCTTACGGGTTTTCCTTTCAGTCCTGTTATTTATACTTTTTTTGGTATCTCATGTCTTGCCTGTGTATTTCTCAGGTATCAAAAAAATCTGAGTTTGGACATAAGAAGTTGAAGTTGTGCAGTATGTACCTTTTGGTCAACGATAGTCGTGAATCATTTGTTAACACGGTTAATGTATATGTTCACGTGCTATTTTGAGCTCAAGTCTAACAAACAGACGATGTTGAGTATTGTACACGGCCAAGGGTTGGTCCACGGACTTCTAGAGATATGGACTGCAAACGGGAAGCAAAAATATCCTATGTCCTAAACCGCTCTTCTTATTCCAAAAAAGATCTGGTTGAATAAATTAATTCCGGCAAGTTTGAGCCTAAACCTATGCTTAGGGAACTCAGGAGACATGTTCAAAGATATGTAGTAAACACTACATAAAATTTGAATTTTCGGCCTGCGTTTCTTATTTTATTACTTTAATTCGAAAAGTGGCTCAGAGTTGCTATGACCAAGAGCAGGCCGATTTGCCGGCAAGCTCGTTCGCAGTCCATATTTCTAGAAGTCCGTGGTTAGTCAGATGGATAAAAGAGGAGATTTGAAAATATAACCTAACGGACAACATTTCTGGCCTTTTTTAGGAAGCCTTGCGGCTCTATGCCCGAAAAGAATACAAGTCTTGCATACAAAGGCTCGAGGAAGTACACAAATCCGCCTTTTTGAAAGAGAACCCAACCAAAATCCCACACGAGTATCAAGCCATTCTAGAAAAGCTGCGTTTTAACTCATCCAAATATCTTGGCTTCTCATATCGTCGCTTCAAGAAAAACGACAAAGCTTTGGACCAACTTCTCATTGCCTTCAAACTCGACGATTCAGATGTGGTTCTATCCTATGAAACTGGCGTTTGCGCCCTATCCAATGGTAAATGGCATCTAGCCCGAGCCGCGTGGGAGAATGCCTTGCGAAAATCGGCCTCGGCCCTTCATTGGCCTAGTTTGGAGGGCCTCATTGGCTTGACTTTTCGGACCGGCGATCACTTTGCTTGTGAGGCCTACATTGATCGGGCATTGGCCAAAGACCCGAAATACGACAAAGGTCTCAAGATCAAGGCCAAACTCTGGGGCATTCCAGAGCCTTTGCCTCACATGAAGGATGTTTTGATTAAAGATCCCGTGTTAATCACGCGATCTTTGGTCATCAGACCCACCTTTGAGGCCTTGCTGGAATCTCTCTTGAGCGAATACTCGAGATTGAAGGACCAAGGCTCGCTCCATTTACCCTATGTTCTTACCTGTGCCAAGCGAGCGGAAGTGAAGGTCAGTCTGCAAAATGAGAGCGACGGTTTCTTGGACTTCACCCTTCAATCTCACGGCTTCTCAGGACTTGTAGTGGAAGCCTTTGTCGATGAGATCATTGAAGGGGTGTTCCAAGAGTCCAAGGTCGCCATGGTGGAGGAGATCTTGCTTGGGGTCGTTGAGAAGGCCGCTTCTGAAGCCAACGTGAGTGCTCGGTCCTTCAAGCGCAGTAAATCGTTCTTGGAAGCTGTACCTATGGAACTAATGGAGATCCGACGAAGTTCCAGAGCCAAAATGCCCAATGTGGTGATTTCGGCACCCGTGATTCCAACCGTGGCGGAGTTACCTCCACCCGTGGATGAATTTAATGCATTGGCACATCTACAGAGTCTCATCCCTAAAACGCTACAAAACAGCCAAGCATCGCCGGAAAAGAAGAAGGATAAATCTCATAAAACCTCGGAAGAAGAAAGTCAAGAAGGCCAAGAGCAGTTGACGGACACTTTGCAGAAGATCAGGGTCAAAAAGTTCGTAGAGGACAAGGGTCAGAGGAGCCCGATAAATAACCATTTGATTCAGTCTTTGGTGTTTGTGAGTGCTAGTGAAGTGTTTCCCTGGCCGGATCAGTTGATAACGGTCTTTGTGAACGTGTATTGGGCGTGGCGGAGCCATTTCGTACTGCCCAACGAGTTCAGGGTGTGCCATGATCGAGATCAACCTCCGGATTATGCGGATTGTATGATCCTGGCCAACGAGCTGACCGTGGAAACGGCCACTTCTGAGACGATCAGAGGGTTCAGTGATCGTTACGAGGATGATATCCTTCATTTGAAAATGATCAGATGCCTTCTGAGTCCGCAGAAGAATGCTAGATTGGATTATCTCGAGTTCAAATACCACCACAAAGCCAAAGATGTGAGTAGCTTATTCAAATCAACTTGGTCTCTTTGTTCTCTTGGTCGTTTCAAGGGCTCAAAGACATAGATAACAGTATACATGTGAATAGATACAAAGGTGGTTAGATGGACATGAATTTAAGTGGCAAAATCAGTCAAAGGAATATAATTGTTGACGAAATTTGGATCTGTTTCGGAACTATGTATTTTCATCGTTTTCTGCTTCTATTCTTTCTTAGTTCGCTTTACTCAAAGATAAAAAAAGCGTTAATAAAGAAACGGTTAATTTTTTTTTTTTGCACTATTACCAAATTCCCGCGAAATTGATAGAAAAATATTTTTTGTTTACATATTAGTTAAAAAAAAAATACCAGCACACAAAGTGTGATTTATAAAAAAATAATACATTTCAATTTGATTCAACCTGATTTTCAATTGTATTGATTTTTGTCCATCTTTTTAACCTTCTTTTAGTATCGGCATTTCAATCAATCTAAATAGTTTTTCAATACTTTGGTTTCATTCTTACTTCATCTGGATCTTTCTCACTAAAGCCGATTGGGAATTGTATGATGATCAGATAAACTAAATATCACGCCAAATAGATGTATAATTTAGACCAAACCAGATGTTTCTTGCCCTTTCATGACTCACTTCCTTGCCAATTCCAGATTCAACAAGCCACAAATTGCGGGAAACTCTTATTGAAGTGCACCAATTTCGATCTCTTCCCCACCGTCAATTACGTAGCCCCGGACTATTTCATGTCCAAACTCAAAGTCCAAGACTTGCTCAAGTCCATGGAATGCGCTCAATTAGGCGATCGTGTAGACGAGTATTTTACAGCGCAGAACTTTGCCAAAGTGGAGGAGATCCTTTCCCCCACCCTAGATCTCATGGCTTTGCCTTCCACGGGGTTGTTCTTCTGGATCCAGAAGTACTATCTCTTAATTGAGAGCTTATGGGAATTGGAGAAGTTCCATCTGTGTGTTGAACGATGCACTCAAGTATTGAGGATCCTTCAAACGCGAGATCTGTTGCTTCAAGCTCCCGACGATGTGGGTCAACTGGTCAAGTTCATACATTGCTCGTGGCAAGAGCTCGATGATCAAGGTCGAAAAGACTTGGCGAAGCCCGTGAAATCCGATTTATGCCAAGTGCTAATGGCTCTTTTAGCCAATCAAATCGAGAACGAAGAGTCCGGGAAAGACGTCTTGCTTTGGGTGTTGCTCTATGAAGTGATCTTATCAGAGGACTCGGAAGCCAAGCTCTCCAATGACTTTCTTGTATCGGCTCATGACTACATGGGTCAGTTGTCCATTTGCACTCAAAGAAATGGGGAATTGCTCCAGGCTTTGGTTCGCAGTTTGGTGCCCATCTTGTCCGAACCAGGAACTCAGTTGGATTCAGCTCAGCGAGAAGCGTGGAAGAAATGTGTGGATCAAGCTCTGTTCTGTTTGTACAGTCATCCGAGCAAGAAAACCAAGGCCAAGCACTTGTCCGATCATGGGGTCCCTCAATTGGCACTCACTTGGAACAAATGTGAGGAGATCTTCCGCTATTTGAAGCCTAAAATCATCCCGACACTCGTGGACCCCAAGTCCATGTCCATTTCCGTGGATACCGAGATGATGTTCAATCGGATCCATGCTTTGGTCCCAGAGATGTTCCATTTGGAGGAGCGGAAACGAAGTGTTCAAGGGTATATCAAGAATAATTGCATGGAGAGGCCCAGTTTCGAAAGCAATGGCAAGTTCCCCAAAGCTCTGAGGGATCTTTTCTTCTTGTTGGCCGATTACCATTTTAAGAATGGGGATCATTTCGAAAAGGCCATCGAGTTGTTGTACCTTGACATCTCGTTCAATCCACGGCGATCTGATGCGTGGATTCTCTTGGCTCTGTCTTTAATCAAACTTCTGGAGGAGAAACTCAATCTGAGTGACAAAAGTCTGATCCAAGAGGTGCTCAATGACGCCAATGTGGCGCAGATCTGTTGCCAGAAAGTGTTCATTCTGGACAAGCACTGCCATTCCGTGTTTCTAACCGAAACAGCTAATTTCACCTATGAGATCGTGTCCTATTGCTCATACATCATCAAGTCCGATGACATTACCGATTTGAGCATTGACGCCTTCACCAAGTTGGAGAAGGCCAAGGCCATTTATTCAGAGCAGTCCATGAAATACCATGAGTTGGCTTATCAACGTATTAGTAAGAACATTGATGCCCTGGAATCCGATGATCGATGGCTGGTTTCCCTGATGAAAGGCAAATTGTGCGAAAAGGTCAAGGTTCCGTACATCAAAGCCTTCAGTTGTTACTCAAGAGCCGTCAGGAATCTTTTCGACCAATGTGGAAGCATTTCGAAGAAAATTTCGTACAACAATCCCACCCAGTTTAGTTTGGAGTTGTTGGAGGCGTTTTACAGGATCCATGCCAGCACCTTGAAGAACGCCCTCCGACCAATTTTGGACCCGACCCTGACACGGATCAACGATGAGGATCTTATCATGATCCACGAGAATCTCAAAGACATTCACGACCTCGACTTCCTCGGATTGAGTGAAGAACCGCGTGTTATCCCACCAGATATCACCCGAGAGGAACGGATCGAGCAATTATTCCATTACTGTGTCATAGCCCTCGAGAGCATTCTCATACGGTTTTCCCACCATTTCAAATCCCTCTACATGCTGGCCTTTTATCATGCCAAGGCTCCGAAGGTCAGAGACCCCGAAAAGGCTCTGAGCTACCTGGTGGCCAATCCAAGCGCTCCCAAACCCAGTATCCAGCCCTTGTTCACAGAGAAGAAGACGCATAACTTTTTCAACGGCATCTGGAGATTCCCAGTTCCGGACTTTGACCGCCCAGGAAACTTCTTCAAACACGTGGGAAAGTCTGTTTCCTTGTGTCTGGACTTGTGTGAAGAGGTTGGAGATCATGCCACTTTGGCTGAGATCACCTGGCATCTCAGAAAGCCAATGGATAAGGATAAAGTGTATCTGTTCGAAAAAGATCGAATGAACCTGGCCATGGACTCGAGAACCAAATTGGTGAAGGTCCTTCAGAAGAAGACCAATCAAGTGAAGGCCAACACTGATGACGGGAACACTCTACTCCTTGCCATGTTTCACGTATATAACAAGCTGAAGAAACTGATCCCTCAAACGATGCAAATCAAAAAGATGATCCACGACATCTTCCTCCGAAGGTCCTTGAATAGGGAGGGATCTTGCGAGGAAGCCTTTGCTTATTGCCAGCTCTTGCTACAAAATGAGAAGCGTTTAGGCAAGAGAGATGGAGAATCCGAAGAGGTTTCAACTCACCCACCAATGTCCAGGAGCAATTCCAACACGACCTCAGACGCACCCATGAATCTGAGCAGGAAAGCCTTGGATCCGCAAGACGAAATTCCGGCTAAAGCCCCCAGAACACGTGAGATTCCCGCCCATCAACCAGACTCTGATAGACCGCCACCTTACAAACTATCAAAGATAGACGAGCCTGTTGTCGATGAGCGAGACTTTGAAAAGCCTCCTACCAAAATCCCGAGGATTGAAGAAGGACCTGCGAAGGTCCAGCAACCCCCAGAAAAAAGCCCTCTTATCCAGATTCCCAGGATTGAAGAGCTTCCAGCCAAACTAGAAAAAGCTATGGAAAATCCCACCAAACGCGTTGAAGTGAAACAGAGCACGGGATCAAGTGGAACTGACCCACAAGACATGTTCCCGGCTAAGATATCCCAGCTCTTCAAAGAAACAGACCCCACGACTAGTTTGGACCTGAGTGTGAATGGTCCAAATCGGGAAAGTCTACCAAGTCAGCCAACAACCGTTAAAATATTGAAACGGCCGGAAGCTGGTCATTCCAATTCCAGTCAACAGAAACAATCGTCAGAATCTAAGGTCTCAGGTTTTGCCAAAACTCGTCCCAAATCCATTGAAATCGACTTGACGGAGGAACTGGTGGTCAAGAAGGAGCCAATGAAGGAATCCAAATCCAACGATGAACATGACGATGACATTGAAATCATTTGTCTGGATTAATTTTTACGCAACTTTACTTCAATGAATTAAAGCAACCTCTTGTGAATCTACCTGGCCTTTCCCAAAAGTTCCTTTTTGATAATTTCCAATCACCAAAACATGGCCTCCACTCCTCTAGATCCCCTTTTCCTGGCTCTGTTATTTATGAAACAACACAAATTCGAGAAATGTGCTGACCTTTGTACCGAGCTCCTGGACAAGAACCCCTACGATGAGGCTGTTTGGTCTTTGAAAACTCGCGCCCTAACTGCACAGGTTCGTATTTTGTACAACCCTCCTACAACAGGTTATTTGCATTCCCCAATTCAAGATTGCAAAATGAGTTCTGGTGGTCGAACGAAATGAAGACTCAACATCAAGATTATGTGGGGAAATTGGCCACAAATGCCGGCAACACGTGTTTATCGGCGTTTGGTTTGTGTGTCGGTGGTCTGATGGTTATGTTAGGGGTTCTTCTGGGCGATCAGTGCAAGATCCAGGCCATTGATTCGTCCACAATCAATGATCTCCATGCTAGGGGAAACTTGCCCAAATGGTTCGTTTACACGGGAACCATTTTTGTCGTGGGAAGCTCCTTGGCTTGTGGGGTCATTGGGATCGTTCCCTTGAGCCTTCGGTCCATGTGCAAGAACTTTGGGGGTATGAATCGAGATTATATGATTTCAAATTACCATGGAATTAAACCCTTTTTGTAAATCATTGATTAGCGCTAGCCAAAATAGAGAAGGAACTTATTTAAGAGTTTTGGGGGAGTTCGCTCTCACACAGCCTCAACTCGCTTGATTGCCAGCCGCCTCAGTATGTACAAGGTGTTGGAAAAATTTGTCGCCACAGCTGTTTGAAGTATCTCTTTGCCAAAGTATTTCAGATATTAACCCTACGTTGTTGATTAAGTTTCCTAGCCCTTGTATTTTTGTAGTGGTAAAGTTGAATTAATTTGAGGTATCAATTATGAGGCAAAAGACACCTAATCAGGTGTTCTGTTTCTTTTGAAAAAACCCTGTATTAGAATAAGGAACTTATATTCTTAAGTTGAATTTCAACGCAAGTTTAGCATCCACAAACGGAAATCTAATCGGAGCGTTCTCAAAAGTGATTTAACTCATTAGGCGCCCTAGCCGACGTACTATCCGGGATTTGCGGCAAAGTCGTCCTGTTCCTAGCCTATTTGATCCTGATCGTGGCGAATCTGGTCGGTGTCCTTTGGTTGCATTTGGCGGGTATGAATAGAACTGCTAGAAACAGTTCGAATCCGTCCGATCCGAATTATTGCCATCCCACTCTTTGGTACACTGCTCATGTCATCACCAAGGGCTTCTGGATCTTGACCGTGATGGTGATTTGGAATATGTTGGTGTCTTGCCATAAGATGGTCAGGCCAACTCTTTACCAAACCAAAAAGAAATTCAATCGCAGAGGACTTGTGTGATTACTGAAGAGGGAGAATAAAAGTTATCTTGCTGATTTGTCCGTGTTTTGGGGTCACTTTGTAGGTCAAAGTAGATGATATTGAAGGAGATGAGGAGGGAATCGTGGATATGGTCCTGGATGATAATGCTATAAATCAAGTCCCTAGACCTGGCACATCCTTGAGATCAGCCATAACAACAGCTGGTGGTACAAGTCAAGCATTTCGACCCACAACAAATTCTGGTAAGATGAATATTTTCAAGTGAGTATCATAAAACCAGTGTCTTTGAAAGTTGAAATTAACGACGATGAGTTGTCTGCCTCATCCCGTCCAGCCAGCCATTACTTCTGAGACTCATTTTTACATTCAAAACTTTATAATATTGCGGCAATTTCTTGTAGCAATCTCTTGTTAAACGTTCAAAAATTTGACAGTTGGTTTTTGCTCTTAGCAATGTTGGGCTTGGTTAACCAAACATTCGACCTCAGTGATCGGTTAACTATTCGGGAACCTTTGGTCTGGCAATAGCAGGGAATAATTTTTTCGTGACATATGAACTCAACCTCTTATACATCAACAGGAATAATCTTTCTAGTAGTAACCCAAACATGCTCTGTGAAAGTGGGAAAATACATCGTGTTGTCCTGCTATCATTTGGAAATTGAGCAAAGAAGGTAATGCAGTGTATACACTTCATCAAATCCGGTTTTTGTTCCAGTTTTCTAACAAAACTCCTTAATGTACTGTGCTTCACAGGGTCATTTAGTGATTAACAGATCAAAATGTAACGCCAAAAAATCAGTCCGTGAATCTATGACAAAATACATCATTTTGTTAATCGTCCGCAGTAACGTTGTTAATTAACACTTAACATTGAACAATTTATCGCCCACCTTTGATTTCATCTCACTTTCCCATAAAATCTTTGACAACAGGCCGCCCGATGAGTGGTGTGGTGAGACCCGGTTCTCAAAGCGGTCGTCCAGGAACCATGGATGCGGCCTTGAAGGCCCCCCGAACCGCTCGAACGGCTCGACCCGTGTCATCCTCTTCTGGTCGTTATGTTCGATTGGGCACGGCCAGTATGTTGTCCCACAAGGACGGCCCTTTCATCAATTTGGCTCGTTTGAACATTGGCAAATACACGAAAAAGCCAAATCTGGCCAAAGCCTTGTTCGAATACATCTTTTACCACGAGAACAGCGTTCGTGAGGCTTTGGATTTGGCTGCACAAGCACTTCAAGCTAGTAACTATGAGGATTGGTACTGGAAATTCCAAGTGGGGAAGTGTTATTACCGCTTTGGAATGTTCCGGGATGCTGAGAAGATGTTCAAATCAGCTTTGAAACAACAGGAAATGATTGATGTGTTTCTTCACCTGGCGAGGGTAAGTGAAGCCTTTCTCAGCTAATCTTGATTGAATGGAAAGGAGAGGGTGGGAAATCAAAAATGTGTTACTAAAACAAGTTCTCTCTAGGTGTATCTAAGGATTGATCAACCCATGGCCGCGTTGGAGGTGTATAGGACAGGATTGGATAAGTTCCCCAATGAGATTTCTCTCCTTACTGGTGTAGCTAGAATCTATGAGGCTATTGGCAACCTTCCTCTTTCGGCCAAGTACTACAAAGTCATTCTTAAGGTAGGGTAAAACCAATGAATGATGTGTTGTAGCAGGTTTGAATACTCAAGAACATCTGTAAAGTGGAAAGACAGGCTAAGGGGCAAATCAACTGAAATATACCCAAATTAATTGTGGTAGATTCGTACAATGATTTGTGGCTCAACGAAAGTTTTGAGGCTTTGCTTAGTACAATTTCAGGCGTTAAATAATATAAAAATATATTTTAAACCTTAGAGGATAGTTCTTTGAAGTGCTAACATGGTGTAAGGTAAGCTCTATTTATTGTTCAAGATGTATTTTAATGTCAGAAAATCAAGTGGAAGATTTTGTTTTATAATACATATTGGTTGTTGCACATAAAAATGTAATATGTCACACACAGCACACTTGCAAGACAAATTGTAAATAAGTATTCCAAAGAATTGTGAAGTGCTTGTTGCCTCTTTGATTCAAACTTCCAGAGCACTTGTTACGTGGGTGCATAATCATTAAAACTTTCATACCATAACAGTACAGTTCGTGGGCTATAATTTACTTTCATATTAAATACTTTTCATTTTGAGATCTCATGAACGCAATTGCACTTGCAGTCTTGTTTGATTCAATATTAGCTCAAAATTGTACCGATATATCAAGCCATTTAAAACCCTACTAAGTATTCACAATATAAAAGCAATATCTAATGAATATGACTTATAAGTTGAGCATGTTTTTTCATTCTGAACCAGTTTCTTCAACATTTTCAATGGGAAAACGTGATCGCGAAAATGATAGCCTGAATATTTTAGGACAAACCACCACCGATCTCATCTTTAAGTCAATAAAAATTGATAAAATAGTGCGTCCAAAATATGCATCTCCGTGTTTTTAGGAGATAGAATATACTAGTTTGAGCCAGTATTGCGTAATAAAGTCGGGCGTAATAACGTAATATACCTGTTCTTAACAACAACACATGACTTTTTCAATGAAAAATGATTTGCTGATACCTTGATTAGACTCGTTAAAGTCTTCAGAGCATAATTGCACCATAACCAATAGTATTTTTCGGATCATTTATCTAAGAACAAGAGTTTCCAATTATCTTGAATTGGCAGTCTGTCAACGTTTTAAGTGGTTCTTTCGAACCAGGACGAGCTCGAAGGAGTTAACAATTCTCATTCTTAGGACGATGCCATCAACGTGGAAGCAATTGCTTGTATTGGTATGAACCACTTTTACGCCGATCAACCCGAGTTAAGTCTCCGATTCTACCGAAGGCTCCTCCAAATGGGCATCAACAACGCGGAGCTCTTCAATAACATTGGCCTTTGTTGCTTTTACTCTCAACAATATGACTTAACTCTAGCATGCATGGAACGCGCATTAAGTCTCGCCGACGAAGAGACCATTGGTGAGTCTACAGGCACACATGAAAAATCTAATATCAATTTCTTCATATTTTTCGTATTTGATAATGTAGCTGAGGTTTGGTACAATATTGGTCACATTGGAATTGCCGTGGGAGATCCGGGATTGGCTTACCAATGTTTTCGATTAACTCTGACCAAGAATAATAACCATGCCGAAGCTTTCAATAACCTCGGCATCTTGGAACTGCGGAAAGGAAACGTGGATCAAGCAAGAGCATTCTTTCAAGTGAGACAGGCATATATGTAACTATTTTCTTTTGTAGATGCAAAAGTTCAAAATTGTATTTTTTTTGCAGACTGCGGGTGGACTTGCACCACATTTATTTGAACCGAATTACAACTTGGCCTCTGTAGCTCAAAGAACTGGTGATTTACAAACAAGTTATGTGGTCATCCAAAAGGCGTTGAAGAATTTTCCAGAGCATAAAGATTCGCTACAACTGTTGGAAGTATTGAGAAAGCACTTTTCGTTACTTTAAGTTTCCTGCCAATAAAGCAAAGAATTTTAATCCATTGATCTCGAGTAGCTTGAAATCTCGTCCGTGTTTGCCGAGAGGTAAAAAGACTGACATTCAGAAGGCATGTTTTGACTTGAAATCCTCTTGGGATTTGATTTCATATCTTTTGTAGACGCTCTCGAGTGGGTCTGGCTAGAAGTGACGAATGGTGAAACGTCTGAGAGAAGAGAAATAAGTCAATCTCGAGAAATCACCTCAAAAATGGAACATTTATTGGGTCTTGGGGAAATGCCCCAGATTTTCACGTGCTTTCCCTTAAAACTTTAATTTCCCCTAATGGATTGCTAACCACAAGTTTATTTACCAATTTATTGTGCTCTTAAGTTAAGGAATTCTACTCAATTGCAAAGACAATGTACAAGAAGCTTTTTAAAGTTAAGTAGGAGCTCCCCATGAAGTAGATTGAAAGTTTTGACCGATTTTCTTTAAAGCGCGTTCTTTCATCGCTTCAAACAAACGTAGCATTATTTGAAGTTCTACATCGGCTATCGTACCGATTATAATTGATTTCTTTTGTAGGATTTTTCCGTCTACTGATATTGTGAAAACATATATAATCTGGATCAGGCTAATTGCGTAGGAACATGTGATCCCTACTTTTTATTCAAGATTTCAATTCTCTTCAAACATAGCTGGGCATTAAAAACTGCATTTCGGTTCAAATGTGCCAAAATATGTAAAAGCACCATCTGAGATATATGAAAGTAGATTTTTTTTCACAAGCTTTATTCCAATTCCTAAAATTCAATTATTCCTAAACCAAAGCTGAGCCACATATATTTGTTTTCCCTTTATCCTCTCCATATGCTTATCTTATATCCATATCTATCCATCATATCCATCATATATCCATATTCTTATCCGCCCCAAAATGTCTTGGGGTGGTCCTAAACAAGCCACATTATGCAAAGGTACAAAACTATTTGATTTTTTGTTTATGTTTCACAATTTGGGATTGGAACTTACTCGGTGTATTTGCTTTTTGAAGCTCAAAAGAAACTAAAATCACAAAAACATTCCTATCAAATATTGAGCGCTTTTATGAACAATATTGTGAAATTTCAGGCGCCCAACGTTAGCCTGAGCTTCTTGAATGGGGCCTAGTGGTGCTGCCTTGACTTCATCGTAGATGCTTGAAATTCAGAATATGAAAACATGAGGATTTCCACTTCCCATACAAGGCGAGAGTGATTGAAAATGCCACTCGGCATTCCAGGTTATCTCCACAAATCAAAATCAGTTTTCTTCACCCGGGTGCGTTACTCTTTGAGCGAAATTGTAAAGCCGTACAGGGTGGGGTAATAAATCACCTCACCCATCAACTGAACAAGGCAGAAAAGGATCTGCATCGCACCCTGTCTAGATTGGGTTCAGGTCATATCAAAATTGAGCAGGGAAGTTTTGGTTGTTGATCAGCGTGAATACATATTGAACATGTGTGAGAGCAAATTTTTGTTTGATCGATGTGAAACGATCGACTCACCCCCAGGATCTCCAGACTTATCTAGTCCTGGGCTCGTAAAATGACCCTCCCAAATGTTTCTTGGTCTGGAGCAAAGCCTCTTTTAGTCCAAGCCGTAAATAACAAATGGTAGCAAGGGATTGGAGGATTATGCTCAAGAAAATCGGAATGACAAGCATTCATGACTCCTCTGCATGAATGGTTGGCAGCAGAAGTTCTTCTATTAACTCAGCATCCTCCAATTACGAGTAACCCTCTTTTGGTCACCACTCTTCACTCTAACGTCAGAAGAAATCCACCCTGATGACTAAAATCATAATCCACCCTAGACTTAATGCCATCCAGTTTGGATCTCTCAAGAACTTCTTGAACTTGGCACTCATTAGTGCTTCTGGGGTGTGATGAGAGCTTTACAAAATGTTGTCTTTTTCAAGTACTCCTTATTCAAGTCTAACTTTTTGAGGTTTGACCAAGTTCTCAATGAGGTTATTTGTTTGAAACTGAAATTACTCTATGGTTCAAGATTTCAATCACCATATGTCCAAAACCTAAAATAGTGGTCAGGTGTGTAGCTTTTTTTATTTCTAAAGGAGAATTAACATCCATGAGGAATCCACCTTTAGGGAAGGGAGGTTTTATCTCTCCCTGTCGCTCTCGCTCACTCACACATCTCCTTCTCTGTCAATGTGGTCACTTTACCTTATTAAGACTAGGAAGAAAAAAGCCAGCAACTTTTCTCTCCATCCTTTGGGCTTCAAATGAGTGGAAGAGCTGGTGGCTGAGTGCATGGATGGAAATGATGTTAGGCTGCTACACCACCAAATTTTTAAATGGCAACCGCTTACCTTACATGGTATGAAAGGATTGATGCAATGCACGCAGGTACCCCATTGTCAGAGCATTTTGGGCTAAACGCTGTTGTGATAAGGTGGGATATTCTAGCCAGATTGGTCTCCATTCCAGAGGAAAATCGGTTTCTGAAATCCAACATACATCGGTCAGACACGAGTGCCTGTTTTAATGCTAAGTGATAAAACAGATGTCTTTATCACCGAGACATTTGCCTGGAATCTCAAAACTCCCAAGACACTCCGCACAAAAAGTTCAGCCACCTTCAACGACTCGTCATTGAGCCGTTAGGCTGAAGTTCGAACGAGAGCAAAAGTGAGGCACAAGTACGAGCAAGAGCACGCGCTCCCAAAAAACGATGCGAACCGAGGGTCTTAAGGCAAAGTCCGTTTCATTGAAATGGATGTTTCCATCGACTCACCCTGCACCATTCGAGCAACAGACTTGGAGTTTTAGTGAGCTTTGCGGTGAGGTTCAAGAATGTGTTCTTAAAAGTGTATAAGATTTATGCGAAATGAAGTGGATTGTTGCAGTGGCCGTATTGTGCCTTAATTTGGCTGTGGGTTTGAAAGCAACTTCGCACAAACTTACTGTTCCGTTGAAAAATTGTTCAAAAGTTGACAAGGCCCTGAAAAATGGATATTGGGAAGTGGATAATCTTGGGGAGTCCATAGAATTTTGGTGCCGAAAAGGGTTCAGGCTGAAACGAAAGAAGAATGGACCTCAATATTTGGAGTGTGTGAACAATCTCATTATCGGCAATTGGCCTCGCTGCAGGCCAAGAAAAGTGAAAACTGCCAAATCAATGATCAAGTCGCTGATAAACCAACATCACCACGAAATCCAAGCAGATGAAGCTCGAGGTAGGTTTTTGATTGAAAGACTTTCACAAAAAAATATTCAAACAACTGCCAATAGAACGCAATTGAAAGGTTGCGATTGATTTTCATGGGCTTTCATAGGTTCCGGTGGAGAGGAAATCCCTGATCACTGGATTCCGTATGGCAACGACATTGCTCGAGAGGATGAAGATGAGATTGTCATCTTGGAAACTCAAGATGGCGAAAAGATCAAGGAAACTGGGAAATACAACACGAGGTCGGAAAATCAAGACCCCGATCTGAAAAAACAATACGTTGATGAAGACGCCGAGGAAGAGTACGACGAGGAGGAGAAAGAGGATCAAGTGGATGAAGACGTTGACAACTATGGTGATTACAACCCGGATTATGAAAATGAGGGAAGCGCCCGGCCAAGCGGAGACTATGGTCAATATTACGACTATAATTATGAAGGCAGTGGCAGCGATTACAAGCAGAATATAGGGATTGACGACACTGAATATGCCGAAGACAACACAGGAGGAGATGATCCAATGATAGAGGAGGAACAACAACAAGAAGATCCGGAGATAACGGAGGAACAACATGCTGAGGGTCTGGCGACAACTGATGCCCCAGCAACTAATGACGACTCTCTAGAGACTAATGAGACCGAAGCACAGACTAATGAAGGTGCGAAAGATGATTATGATGACTCTGACGATGATTATAAAGAGCCTGAGGAGGAGGATTATGTGGAACAAGACGAATACGAAGAGGAAGAAGATGAATCGGAGAGAGAACGAATCGAAACTGAGGAGGAACTTTTGTACAGGAACTACGAAATTCTCTCTGACTTTTACAAGAAACATTTCGTGGACCTTAGAGTCCTGGACACATCCTGTGTTCCAGAGAAGGTGCCTCCTCCGTCCATTGCCAATGGGGGGGTCAAGGAGTATCAGACTGTGGAGAATGTTCTTTTGCCTGGAAAACGATATCATGAGGTTATTTATCAGTGTGATCAAGGGTACAAGCTCTCCGACTCCAGCTTGGGACATATGTTTTGTCAGCAGCAAGGATGGATGGGCGTCCAACCTTATTGCGAAGAAGATCCAAATGCCGCATCTTCAGCTACACCAAAAGCGATGAAAGATTGTCAGGAGAACACTGGCTGTGAGCACCTCTGCAAGTTAGTAGATGGGAGAGCCGTATGTTTTTGCAACGAGGGATACGATATCTATGATGTCACTTCCTGCGTGGATATCGACGAATGTGCCGATGGCAATGGGGGATGCTCTCACTCGTGCATAAATAAGCCTGGGACTTATACTTGTAAGTGTTAACCATACAATCAGTCCTTATTCAGGGTTCATTATGGTGAGAACTCTCATATTTTCTTAGGCGAATGTCCAAAAGGCTACAGCGCCTCTGGGGGAGATTGCCTCGATATCAACGAGTGTGTGGCCAATAATGGCCATGGCCCATGTCAAGATACCTGCATTAACAAAGATGGAGGCTACGAGTGTACTTGTGAGGTACTTTTTATTGTTTCGGCCCCAAGGTTTAAATTCAGGAAACAATCTAATCAGGCTATTTCTCTCTTTGTCAATGGTAGAACCTCGAAGGCACAGAGTTGCAAGAAGACGGGCACAAATGCAGTGGGGTAGATTTGTGTGCGGAAAACAACGGTGGATGCAGTCATGAGTGCTATACGACTTATGGCCAATCATTCTGCATGTGTCCCGCAGGTTATAAATTGGACGAGGATTGGAAGACTTGTGTGGACGTGAATGAGTGTGCAACCATGGCCTCTGTGCGAGAATCATGTGCCAATGGGTGCGAAAACACGATCGGGTCTTACAGATGCATGGAACAAGCCGATTTGGAGTCTGTGGAGAGTCGGATCCTTTGTGACTCTGGGTACGAATTTAATGAAGAATCCAATGAATGTGTAGATATCGACGACTGTTCAGAGGAACCGTGTGGAGCAAATGGACAATGCATGGACAAGGTGAATGCTTATTCTTGCGATTGCAACAAGGGTTTCAGCTTTGATGGAACCACGTGCGTCGATATCGATGAATGTGCGGAAGATGAACTTAGATGCGGAGAAGGCATTTGCGAGAACCACCTTGGTTCTTTTGATTGCATTTGTAATCCGGGCTATGAATTGAGGGAGGCCATCTGTCAGGATATCGACGAATGCACCGGAGATAAATATCCATGTGATCAAGGGGTATGCCAGAACATTCCCGGTAGTTTCGTTTGCGATTGTGAAGAGGGCTATGAGTTCAAGAATGGTGTTTGCCAAGACATTGACGAATGCCTAAGCGATGAATCCTTATGCGACTTTGGATCATGCAAGAATCTTCCAGGATCTTATGAGTGTATTTGTGAACAAGGGTTTGAGTTCAGGGAGGGAAGATGCGAGGACATTGACGAATGCGCGCAAGGCAGTTGTCAAAATGGAAAATGCTCCAATTGGGAGGGTTCATTTGACTGCGAATGTGATATCGGGTTTCAATGGAGCGAAGAGACCCGTCAGTGCGAGGACATTGATGAATGCAGCCATCAAGCTTGTGGCAGAGCCCAATGTGAAAACACTATTGGTTCATTTAATTGCTTGTGCCGTGGAAATCGAGTTTATAATATTGCTCAAAGGAAGTGCCAGAGATTGAATCCCTGTAAACAGAACCCGGAGCTTTGCGGTGCCCATGGTTATTGCAACATGGTGCGGAGTGGGTTTGAATGTCGGTGCGATCCTGGATTTGAGAGCAATGGCACCGTTTGTATGGATGTTGATGAATGTGCCATCGACAACGGGGGGTGCAAACATAAATGCGAAAACAGTCAAGGATCATTCCAATGTATCTGTGAGAGTGGGTACCAAATCAATCCCAATGATCCGAGAATTTGCATTGACGTGGATGAATGCGCAGAACTTGAAGACACGTGCAATCAAAATTGCATCAATACAATCGGGTCTTTTCGATGCGATTGCTCAGAAGGATACGTTATCGATCCGGAGGATCCCAAAAATTGCCAAAGCGGTTCGGAGTGCTCTGATGAATGTTCGTTTCAATGCAAAAATGGCAAATGTATCTGCCCTGAGGGATTTGTCCTTGATTCTGACATGATCACTTGCATCAAAGAGTCTCCAAAGTTTGACGGTTGTGCGCCTCTTCCTCACTCTGATGGAATGGCCCTTCAATGTTCCAATGAGCCAGAAAATGAAGTTTACGAGCGAGGAACAATCTGCCGAGGCAAGTGCATTCAGGGTTATATTGCAATGGGGCGGCTGAAGCAAAAATGCCGCAGGGATGGAACTTGGAGTGGATCTGATGGGTCTTGCCGACAAGTCTTTTGTCCTCCGTTAGAGCTGGCGCCTCACGTACAAGTAAGGCCCGAAAGTTGCTCTTTGGAGCCAAGTTTGGTTCGACAAAGGTGCAAGTTCTCTTGCGAAGATGGGTTTAACCTTGTCGGATCCCGTGCCACACGTTGTCGTCGTAATAACTCGTGGAAACACAATGGAGGTCCACCAAAATGTACTCCAGAAGCTCGGATGACCAATGCTTTGTCATTTGTGCCGCTTTCAACAACCTCTAGACCTTATTCGTCAGAGGTTGTAGGAAGTCAAGAATCTTACGAGGATAAAGGAAACCTTTCGCCGACATCGTACACTGAACCCTACGTGTATTGCCCTCCAGACATTGTTAGGGATCTTCCAGCCGACTCAGCAACAATCTACGTTCGAATTCCGCAACCCAAGACCAACGTTAATTGGTATGATTTTGTCAAGGCTACCCCTAAGTGGGCCAAAAGTCTGGAGGGTCAATTGGGTCTGGGAAAGACTCTGATCACTTTCCAGGCATTAAGTCCTATCACAGAAGAGTCAGCCTCTTGCAGTTTCACTGTCTATGTCAAAGACACGGTTCCACCCAGGGTGTATAATTGCCCCAACGATTTCAACGTGTATTTAGACGAAGGTCAAGAAAAACGACAGGTAAAAATTTCCAAATAGAAGTCCAATAACTTACTTTTGATAACTGACCTTTACCAAATAGGTATTTTGGGAGGAGCCCATTTTTGCCGACAATGTCAAGATCAAGCATGTTATGGCATCTAAAATGCCTGGTCAATTATTCGAAGAGGGCAAGCATAACGTCCTTTACCAAGCCTCCGATGATGATGGTAACCAAGCCAATTGTCGATTCGTTATTAAAGTTTATCCGGCTCAGCAATTAGAAATCAGGCGAAGAAAGTAAGTTTACGTCGTCGCCTACATTTTCAAGCTTATTTTTGTCCAAGTTTTTTAGTGTTAATGAGGCGCCAATTGGGATCTCTCAAGTTTTGCCATTTTTTACAGATGGGTCATATGTCGAGTTGGAACCACAGGCAGGTTAATCAAGCTTTTTGTGGCACATGTTCCTAGAGGATGCTGGGTCTTGCCTCAAATTCATTGAATCGTGTCAAAAATGTAATTTATTCAGTAACATTGTACAGAGAAGCCAAATAGAAACTAATACAACCAAGCCAAAACTATGCTCGCGAAATAATGGCATCCCTGAGACCCTGACGACCCTGACCATTAATGGACGTGTCTTTTTAAACCGCGAAAACGGTTAAGGATGGAGGAAGAGGACAAGCAATGTTTAGAACGGTGGGAGGAAATTCAACGTTCCCTAGAGTTGGAAGATTGGTTCCAACAACATCATGTCTCGTCTAGTATCCCTCAGGAGAAGATCAACTCACCTAACACTATTTTGCGTGCTAGAGAGGATGCAATTGAGGCATTTAAAATCAAGAAGGCCAAGCTAAAGGTAATGTTAAGATATTGGGTGTTTTTAAGCATCAAGTTAAAGACACAAGGCCTTTGTGTATTCAAGAGAGATCTGCTAGATGTCCAGTTGAAAGCCTTGGAAGATTCCTGTCCCAAGCTTGAGTCTCATGAGATTAAGTTGGCTAAGATCAGATATTGGCAATACGAAATATCCCAACTAGAGCAAGAGATTCGGGAAGCTTCGCTTGAAGCTTTCCGGTGGAAGAAGACCCAAGAAAATCTCCAAGCACGACTCAAAGCTGTGGAATTAGAAAAGAAAAAGATTGAGCGCCAGCAAATCCAGGTCTGAAATTCACTCTTGATTTGTTTTGTGTTTCATGACTGTATTCAGGAATCATAGATTTCAGAGTGTGCCAAGGCTAGAATTGAAAGTGTCGCTGCCATGAAGAAAGACTTCTTGGAAAGCAATCAGAGAATAAGTTATTGCGTTGGAATGGCCAAAGACTTGCGTTGGAAAGGTGTGACTGTTTTGGGTCAATTGCGGGAAGAAAATACCAAATTATCCGACATTATTGCTGTCACCGACGATCTTCAGAGGCAATTGGATGAAGATGAATCTCATGAAGATCCGGAGTTGGCCAGATTTGACTCCGAATTGGCTGATTTAAATACTAAGATTGAGTTGTTGGAGGATCAGGATTTCCTTCTAAGAGATGATTGGGACAGAGCTCATTGTTACCACAAGGATTTATTTCAGTATAACATTGCACAATTAGATGACATCATCAATCATCTAACCCACGAGAAGAGACAAAAGACGAAACAATTCAACAATGCAGATGTTCAAACCGATCCGTTGTGCTCCAAAGAGGAACAAATTCGAAAGATGTGCGAGGATATTGCGCTAGAGATTTGCAACATGGCAGCGTTTCAAAATTAAGATAATTACTAAAATGTAAGTCAGTCAAAACTGACTGGCATATCGAAATACTCATCGTCGTCTCCAGTGGAGTTGACCGGTACGAATGGTCGGATTTCGTTCCTCCATTTTGAATAAACCGATTCTACGATTTTGATTGTATCTTCTTGAGGTTTGGTTGGGTACGTTTCTCGTCCATGAACGAACGGAATTCCGACAATTTGTTTGAAGCGCTCTTGGAACTTATTTTCGTTGAACTCTTCTACTTCCTTGATCGATCCCTTAAGGGCATCCCAAAACATATTCCATCTGGTCATGTAATAATCGAACATCAAGCCGGACCATTGCTTGGCTGCATAATCCATTATCTCGCCATTGGGACCCCAGAGGGTGATCTGATTTCGAGCATTGTACTCGTATTGTTTCTTCTCCATTTCGTTTTGTCCCAAACTCTTCGCTTGTTCCAACCAAGGACCCAACATGAACCGAGGATCTGTCCCCAAAAGTTGATCCAAATCCCTTAGAACTTGATCAAATCGTTGGGAATATCTGTTGAGTCGAGACCAATCGTTCCAGCGAAAATACTTGACGATTTTTGAGTGGTAAAGCGGGAGGAAGTTCTCGAGGCTCTGGCGCGTAATATCAATGAGATCATACCTAAAACGAATTATCTTGTCATCCAATGTCATCTACGAGCAAATAGTTTTCTATAGTACTCTCACCTGAATGAAGGATTTTTTCCCAATTGCGGCGAGGCCAGCATCATTCGATCCCATGCATAATAGAGATCAGTTTTGTTGTACGAAAGTGGAGGAGCCTCTCTCAAGGACGGCAATGTGGTCAGAAAGGTCCCCCCAATGGGAAAGGACGATTTGTTGGCACTCAGAACCGTTTGTCCAATCACATTCCAGGCTTCATCGGCGTATCGATTGTAGGCTCCATACCTTCGTGTCATGTACTCTGAAATCCAGAGGGTCAAGTTTTCCACGGGTTGATGCCTCCACGCAAGTTCGATGGACAAATCGACGTTCAAGTGGTTGTCTGCCAAACCCTCTGGAGTCAGACCAGATCCAATCATGGAACTGTTGGGCATGTTCAAGGCTTCAAAAAGCTCTTCGTTCAGAACCTGGATGCGTCCGTACATGAAGATGTTGCCGCCGAAGTTGAAGAGATTGTTGAATATGAAAGGATGACCAAAGTAGGATCGCGTACGTTTAAAGAACCTTTTATCGGTGGAATCCAGGTCGAGAATGATCAGACTGCCCTTCTCCACCCCCGATAAGAAGTATTTGATCTCTCGATTCTTCCAGTATGAATTCGTGAACATCCAGCCTTGCATGATCCAAACTGCCTTTGAATCCACTTGAGACATTCCTTTGTACACTGATTTTGAAATGTGTGCCAATTCCCTAACATCTGTGATAGGAGGATCCATTTCATTGAACAGATCGCAGCTGTAGACATGGTCGGTTCCGAATTCTTTCACATACTCATGAAGGAATTTCTTCGAGATCTTCTGGTAGAGGTCAGTTCTGGGATCTAGGAGCTTGGTGGGCTTGAAATCGTGCCATTGTAAATCATAGTGAGACACATTGGGGTGCAGCTCGATCAATGCTCTGGGTACATGTCCCGAGAAAGCTGGCAAGATCGGGATCATCCCGAATCCTCTCATACGTTCCAGGATTCGATGCTGAAGGTGAATGGTAAAGTTGTGCCAATTCTCGGATAAAGGCCCGCCAAATCCGTCTAGATTTCCCATTCGATTCCAAGGAAGAAAAGCTGGTCCGGTGAAAAAGTTGTCCAAGCCCTCTTGAGACACGTTGAACTACGAGATGACAATGAAAATTCTTGAAATGTTTCGGTGATTGACCTTGTTTGACTTACCGATTTGTAGACCTTGCTCCAAATAGCTTCTTGAGCGGTGAAGGCCAAGGGAAGGTTGATCCCGTTGAGTGCCATCCAATCAATGTGAGACTCCCATTGTGTCCAATTCCAGAATGCGAAGGTGTATCCAAAGGTGCAAACATTTTCGTAGTATTGAAATTTGCTATTCGACCGCAGATATCTCTCCACTTTGGGTAGAGTTTTGGGTAAATCTGCGGATTAGACGTTAGGCCATTGAAAAATCGAGCTTTCAAATACATCAACACAATCTTTGATCGGCTATCCGTGTCAACTGTTCCATGGAACCAGTTTCCCCGGAAGGAAAATTTATCTTACATGATTTCAGTCACTTCTTCACCATACTCGTGATGTTAAAGCTCTTGCAATGTTATATGCTTTCCTTCAAGAAGGCCAATCCATGCTCTCAATCAATTTACACTTTGCGATATAAAAAAACGTTTAATCTGGAAGATATTCTTTTTTCGAATGCAAGTATGTATAGTGAACAGATTTGAAATCGATTTGCACATTGAGCAGATTTTTTTGTGGACTTCCTTACCGCTACCGGGATTGGAATCCCAGCAGTTCAAGACGAGAAGATTATTCATTTTACTTGACTTTTATTTATATATTTCCGGAAGAATTTTCAAAACCGGTTATTTCACGTATCATGGAAGGAGCTCCATATTGTTCAATCTCACTCTTGAAACTTCTGAAGACATTCCAGGAACCGAAATTCTTCTCTCAATGCCATCTCATTTTCTTGGGGCTCTACAATGAATCCTTTAAACTCTAACCAAGTCAATAAAGTCTTGCAAGTAAGAACAAACTAACTGTTTCTGAGTAAGCATTAAAGCGCTTTTGGTTCAATTTAAAAAATATGAAAAATTCATGAGACAAAACCGTTCCTCATATTCGCCCAATATCAAAAAAATTTGGAAGGATATAGAGTAAGGTAGAATTGTCGCTTACCAAGATGAAGCGAGTCCCAGGTGACGTATCCTTTTAGTTCTTGTTTGATATAAGAATGAATTCCCCAAGCTGCAGCCGCTCCACTCGACCCCACGATCTGGATGCGCGTCTCGGTCTCATTTTTGGCATTGACTTTGTCCAAGCTTCGGATGAGAACCTCATTCTTTTTGTTGGCAGCCAAATAGGGTTCTATGTGTACGTCAAAAGGAAACGATTCTGATTTAAACAGACGACCCAAAAGGTCATCCACATATTTAGCTTGATTGAAGGGATTGGCCTGAGGTCTCAACTCCTCCCATAAAGCTCCTTGAGCCCAAGAGCCACAAGCAATCACGAGGCAAAAGATTTGCACTGATGAAAGAATGGCCATAATCAGTGAATTAATGAAGCAAGAAGCACATTGTTTGGAATATTCAACGACAAGATGGAATATGCGTGCAAAGGGTTGACGTCTGGCAGTTACTGGAGTTAGTGGTGGTAAGGATTTGGCGTCTGTCGTCGATCTTTTGTTACAATTGTTCCCAGCTCAAAGAGCACTTTTGACCTGTTTAACACTGACCTACCCTCGCGAAATTTGTGAAAACTTCATCTATCTAGCGTTTCCACAACGGAGCGCGCCCTCAATGCGCAGTACGTATGTTGTCTCTGATTTCAACTAATTGGGGAGAACAGGGACGCTCAGCTATCATTGAATGGAGCAAGGATTTGTAGGGTTTTGCTACTGACCCATTAAGAGCATCCATAACCTGTTGTGGTTTGAGACTATTTGGACCTGTCGGCTATGGCATTGTTTATATATATTTCTTGGTTACAACGATATTTGATATACTCCAGTATCATTTAGGCATCGAGGCAAAAATGTTGCATTGTTTGTGTTGAAATGAAAGTACGTATGAATGAAAATGTTTTAATGTGGGAGAGCTCTCTAAAACCTTTTGAAATTGAGAATAATTTCGTTAATAATCCTCATGAAATTGTTTTGAAATTATTCTTCATCGAAAAACCGAGTTGTTGCTTTTTGTCCAAAAAAATAGGGGAAAAAATGAATAAACTCTTGAACTGTCAATTTTCTGTACGAAGCAAAGTATGGTTAGTTTTTACTAAGATTTTCAAATTTGGTATTGCTGATGATGAACATAATGGGCCAAAACGAACCAGTATTGATATATTATATTTATTAATATTTTCTTAAACGTCATCCAAGTTATTCAGAGCTCTGTGCAACTTGTCCCCCCTCTTCGCGTAATTTCACTTGAATAAACATTGCTTTGTTACAAAATGAGGCTAAGCGAGAATACGATTTTGGTCGCATTCAGCCCATATGTCATCGTCTTAAAACTTGATTTGACATCAGGGCAGCTGCATGCCTCATTTTTATTGTCATGCCTCTTTCAACCAGGGTCAATTAGACTGACAATATGGAAACAAAACCTACAACAAAGGAGGCTAGTTGGAGGTTGAGTTGAACTCATGACTTTTTGTTCCGTTATCCTAGTCCAAAGTCCTAAATTCCGTACTCACAGGTATGTGCATTTTAGAAAGTTAGCAAATGCAGGGTTAAATGATGACGTCATACTTGGGGGATTTCTTGTGCCTGACCTTGTTGGTGTTTACAAACATTATTTTTCTCCTTGAGGCCACCATCCTGCCTCTTTTCAATACGAAGAAGGGAAGTATATGTTTAAAGACCAAGATCTAAATTGATATTGCTAAACGCCAAATGCAAGAACCTCTTTTGATCTGAAATTCATTCAACAGTTTACTAAAACATTCTTTTTAAATGGTGAATTCAAAGTTGTGTGACTACCTTTTGATTCTCCTTTAAATGCTTCATTTTGGATTTTGTTTGGCTGAATAATGGATAGGATGTAGTTTAAAGCAAATTCCTAGGACTACAATCAGGATGGACAAGCTTGGGAATCAGGCTGACCATCCTTTATTTTGCTTCTTATTAGAAGCATGTGAAGTATACATTTAAAGGCCAAGATCTCAATTGATATTGCAGACACCAAATGCAAAAACTTTTAAAAATGTTATGCTCTGAAATTCGTTCAACAGTTCACTATAAACATATTCTTCTTTATGAATAGATTTCTCAGTTGTGTTGTTTTACCTTTAAAAACTTCACTTTGGATTCGTTTGACTAAAGGTTGCATTCAATGTATTTAAATCAACTTACAAGGACTGCAATCATTTAGATATTAAGTGTCCAATAATGTCCGTAAGGAAGTACAAGATGTCCAGAACTGTGCAGACAGGCAATTACTGATATATCTTGAATATTATAATATTGTTACCTAATTGATGTGTCAATCAACAAATGGAATCATTTGATGATACAGTGTAAAATCCAATTTACAGATATAGAGTTAGTAACAAGTGTCCTTTGTATTGAATTGACCAACCATTTCACTACGGTCTTTAATTTCCCAAATGTACATTGATGGATGTTTTGAGGGTTTTAGTTCATTTTTTTAAGAAAATGCAGCATTGTAAAATGGAAAAAATGACAAAAACAAATTTTGAATGTTAAGAAGTAAAAGCCAATGTACAATACGGTTGTTTAGTAAATGACCAATTTTGACTAAAGCTAAAGTCTTGAAGCATACAATGGCTTATCAGCCACATATTGTATATTTAAAGATAATTTTTGGGATCATATTTTGTTGAACATGTCATCTTTTCATCAGTCTTTTATCAGTCTTTTTGGTGGAGAAAATGATATCATTTTGAATATAGTTTGTCTAAAGTTAGTCAAAACATGACAAGAACTCACATCAATTTTCCCCCACAATCGTCACTTCTATGTTTTCAAATGGTAGAATAGTTTTTGCCTAACTGACAAAATAGTTTAAAATTTAATTCAACCTAAAAAAACTATCTCTCCGATGATCAGTGGGGCTTGTTCGTACAGTTCAATGGCTTTATAACTAAAGAGGACATTTGTGCTTTAAGAAAAGAGAAAATGTGTCAACGATTAAAAAGTTTTTTCAAACAAAAAAGGACACTTTTCTCTTCAAACCCTTCTTATTAGCTTCATCCCCCTTGACCCCCTGCTGTATCTGACGTCATTCAACTTGGAACTGGGTTGGTCAAAGTGCGCGTCCCTTGGCCAAGATTTATCTGAAGGTGACATGTGGTGTCACAGGGGCCACGTATCTAATCCCTTCAGCGGCGTCTTGTCAATGACTGCGCCACCGGTTTTCTCCATTGACTTTACGAGTCGCAGTTCCTTTACTAAATGGGCTCTCTTGAAGAAAGAACGACGACAAATCTGCCAGGGTTGCTGTCTGGCGGGTGAAATATTGAAACGTTCTAGCTATATATTGTATCTCTTGGATATATTTCGAACTGAAACAATGCGAATTGTGTGTGGTATGTGAGGCCCGTGTGACATTTCGTGAATAAGGCCGAAAAAAGCAAAATTTAACCTGATCATAATAGACCCTGAATATTTGTTGCGTGTGTATCACCGCGGAGTCCTTGAGAGCCCACTGGAAAACGTGCAAAGGTGACGGAATTGTGCGCGAATGGGCCAGATTGTGGATGATTTTATAATCATAGATATCCGCTCAACGAGTACCAAGACATCATTTCTTTAACGAAAGTAACCAGTGTCCTTCTAATTGAATCATTATTCATTGTATTTAAGAAAGTGGATGCCTAGGGCATCAAAAAAATATAATTTGCTTTTTCAGCAAAGAGTTGGAGTTTGACAGCGGGACACGCAAAGAATGATGACAGTGCTGCGGTTTTAACAGATATGGTCAAATTTCACTATTGCTCTTCTTTTTGAAACATTTTGGCTTTGATTGCCTTTTAAAACATGTTGCTTTTAACATTTGAATTGAAGTTGAATAGGTATCATTGCTTAGCATACTTGATATGTAGTAGTAATGCAAGAATTTTCTTTTATTCAAATCAGTGGCAAAAAGAATTGACCAATTAGTTGTAAACGATTCGTTGATTTTGTCGATATAAGTGAAAAGAGACGTGTTTTCTCCACTTCATTTACTCAATTATTCCTTTGAGGTTTTTGCCTCTTGAACAATTGACGCCCCACATCCCCTGAATTCGAGGTTAGACAAAAGCGTCAATTTAACCGGGAAAATGTTTTTTTTTTCTTTTTTTACTGTTAGACATTTTTTCAAAAAATCTTGTTATTGAGCTTATTCTTGTGGATCTTTTGATTCACTTTTTTGCATTGAGAAGGACTATTTCTTGATACCGATTTGATGGTCCTCAATGGAGTACACAAACCTTTTTCTTGCGTGTTTAGTTGCTCAATGAGCCCTCCGACATTTAGTTCTTGAACAAACGAATGTAATGTATTCTACCAAGAATGTATTTGGTAAAGAATTTTAGTGCGATTGCTCCAGGAAATTTAGCTTTTGAATAAGTTTCAAAATCAAATGCACACAGTTCTTATGCCCAAACCTTGTGCTTCTTAAACGCTTGGACGCTTGGACAATATGTCATTAGGTCGACGAGTGTATTTCAGGTATCAAGTTAAGTCCAAAAGAAATAGCTGACCCGGGTTTACAGAGGAAAAATCAAGGCAAGCTGCCACTCAAAGCTGTTCCATGCAAAGACTGAATTGATCATTTCATTCAATTTACCACCTTGTTTATATCAGTTTTATTATGGCATTGAGCCAAAATACGGTACGGCACGATTTCAGAAACACAGAAACAGATTCTTAAAAGAAATAACCCTTTCAATTTTTGACAATTGAGTGGAACTGTGGTGCAAGTGGGCTATCTTTTTTGACTGACTTTCCTTCACTTCATTAGTCCTATTCAGTTAATTAATATCCTCTACACCAATCCTTTCGAGACTATTCATCTTGGTTACATATCACCAACCCAAAGTAAAAACATTCTTCATGTGTTGAACTCTGCGGCTCGGATCTTGAAATATGCATTCAATGAAACATATTCATAAAATTCGCCACTTCAAATTCTCCCCTCCACTGGCCTATTCAAGCTCTTCCAAGTCATGCACTCACATGCCAAATACGGCAAGCCTGTTTCAGGCCAAAACCTTCTTTCTCCGTCCGCAACTCCGAACAACTCATTGGAGCTCTAGAGTGCACACACACGAAGAGGGTCTCTCAAGTGCAAGACCACGACCCCCAACGAAGACAACGAAGAGGAGTAGGAGTCAGTGATTGTCGGGACTTGGCATGGTGGTGGACCCTTCTTGCTCTGTAGTGGCGCACAAATAACCCTCCTTGCCAGCAGGAATTGTCAAGTAGTCTGGAGTGGGTCGACCTTTGCAACCTCCCTCGGCGTCAGTGTTGTTCCGGAACCTTGTCCCTCGCTCTTATCTCTCTGAGTGCTGTGTTATGCCTGACATAGCAGAGGTCTAGGCGTGCCATCGGGTCCACAGGGTCCCAAGACCCTTGATCACCATGGCCTTGGGCATTCGTTGCCGGCGTCACACGTGCAAGATCGTGCTCTTCACTTCTCTGGTGTGGTGCATCTTGGACTTGTTGGTGCTGGTCAGCTTTTCGGACTGTTCCAATGGTATGGGATGGGGTTGTGAAGGGGGCTCCAGAGGTAAACATGGGTCCCTCAAGTTCGCCCATCAGCTCCAGGAGGACAATGCAGTGGGTGGAGTGTCAGTGTACCCGGGTCATTTGCTCAGAGAGTGGAGTCTGGCCCCAGTGGTGAGTCCCATCCCCGGATCTCCGGGAGAGATGGGCAAAGCTGTAGTGGTGCCCAAGGAGAGAGAGGAGGAGAAGAAGGAGAAGTTCAAGATCAATCAGTTCAATCTTGTGGCCTCCGAGATGATCTCACTCAACCGGAGTCTGCAAGATGTGAGGCTGGCGGCGTAAGTAGTGAAGATCGTTTGGGTTTAAAGAAATTCTAGTGGTCTGTTCATAGAGTCACCCGTAGATGATAAGATCTAGTAATGTGCCGAAAAAATTGAATTTGCGAAATTATCATTTGTTTTGATAAACTTCATTAAAACTTAAATGATCAGACCATTGACCAGTTGATGGGGTTATATGCTTATATGCTGAATCATCCCGTCGCAATCTTGCAGATGAGTAAATGGGTGCAATATCTGTGTTAAGCGTTTATTACTAACTCGTTTGCTTCTTTCATTGAGTGTCGAAAAAAATCAGTTCTTTTTACATTTTTCGACATTGGTTTTTTTTTTACTAATCAGGTTAACTATGTGATTTAAAAACCTCTATTAGATTATAGTCAGGCTTGAGTGTACTTAAAATGAATTGATCCAAGTATGTGTGTGGAAGCAAAATCTCAGTTGTTTAAGCATTTTTCCCCCATATTAGGCAGGCATAAATTAGTGCACTTTTAACAATACGATTTAACTCCACCATAAAAGTTATTTATTTAAAAATCATGAACTCCGAAAGGCAGTAATAAACCCACTTCATTTTTTCTGAAAGGTTCGAGTTTCTTTCGTTCCATCGCTAATTAAATTCTTTGAAAGGTTGTTGCAACTTGACACGCACTTACATTCAGGTCAAGCAAGATCTGAAACTGAAACGGGAGAGTTTGAATGAAGCCCACGGGAGCAAGCCATAGTATTTCAAAGCTCTGCTTTGAACGTTCCAGATGCAAGACCAAGGACTATGCAGTGAAGCTGCCCACCACTTCTATCGTGATCGTGTTCCACAACGAGGCTTGGACCACTTTGCTCCGGACGATCCACTCGATCATCAATCGTTCTCCCAAGGCTTTGGTGGAGGAGATCATCCTGGTGGATGATGCCTCTGAACACGCTCATCTAGGCAAGGAACTCGAGGACTACGTGGCCACGCTTTCATTGCCTGTGAAAGTCTTGCGAACGGGCAAACGCTCAGGATTAATCAGAGCAAGGTAGGACAAATCCATTTGCCTCTCATCTCAGTTCTACTAAGGTGCTATTACCCATTGAATGTGAGAGAATGCCGCATGTTCTTATCAAGAGAAGCAGGGTGGAGTGTGTCTAGGGGAAACCATCTTCTTTGGGACTCCTTGGCATTTGACATTTGAACGGATGATATGAAGGAAATGAAATCGGACAGGCTCGATTCGAGGTCATTTGCAAGAGGTACTTAAGATGCAAGAGCGAAGAAACGTGAAATTTTATGCATAGATCAGAATATTGTGTAAGAGTAAGAGTAAGCTTCAAAATATGGAGGGATTAATTAGATTGGAAATGGGATGGAATTAGATATAAACTAGAAATGCTCTTCCTTCTTAGGATTGAATGCCGAAAAGAGACAGAAGCGTCTTTGTTCTAGAATGCTGGGTATGTGTATACATGAGCAGTGTTTATTTGTCTCAAGGAAATGTATGTAAGCTAAATGGCAAACTTTTGCACAAAATCTTAAATACTCAAAAATGCTCAGTTCATTGCCAGAATGCCAATGAAATGAGATTCTTAGCAACTTTATTGTGCATTTTTATTCAAATTGGTAGTTCTATTGTCATGTAGGTAGCTATTGCTCAAACACAAAATGTGATGGTGAAGTGAAATCCTTAGTTATTTGCCAAGGATTGTGTACACTTCACGGATGTGGACCAATGCGTTGACCTATTTCAAAATTGGGGTGGTAGCTTGCATTGTGAGGTTCATTTATATTCATTACAATTGCACATTTGTTCCGTGTGTTAATCATTTAAATCGAGCCGTTAAACTTTTTGACTTAAAAGGGAATGTTAGTCGATGGCGGATTTAAAACCCGACCTTTTGCTTACACTCATCAATGTTAACTCTAATTTTGTGAGAGAGTCCCCGAGATTAGTTACTCCCTTGAGAAAGTACCTTGAACAAACATGTTTGTCTCAATCCCCCCCAAAATTGATTTGTTTATGCTGATCAAATACTTTCATTTGAAATTCGACTTTTTCTGATATCAATCTGTACTAAATCATGTAATTAATTCCCAAAATGTGATGATTTTAAGTATTGAGACCGATTCTGGGTTTCAGTCTCGCTATTAAAAGCCTAAATTCATTTGAGCAATGGGAGATGGGTGGACGACAACTAGGTTCGAACCCATGAACCCGAGCACAATTTTGTCGTATGTCAATCAACTGCGCTCCAACTATCTCACTTGCATAGATTCTTTCGAATATTCTCAACCAATTTTCATGTCATGTTTGATAACTCGCTAAATCTACCTTGAAGAATAACGATTCATTAACAGAAATAAAAGACAAGAAAAATTTGCACTGACATATCAGGTTCCGGGATCACATCAACTTGTAAGATGAGAAGGAATTTCATTACCACTTTGCAATATTTTTTCACTTAAACCGCAAATCACAATAAATGGGAGGGGAGTCAAAAAATCTCTCAAACATTGGAGATATTCACGAATTCTGGACTCAAAACGATTATATCATTGGCACCCTTTGGCATTTGTCGAGAATCCTCATGTGACGCCTATGATTTCTTTTCCACCCTCGAGGAAAATTGTGCCTATTATCAACCAATTACTTCAATAGCCCAAACCAGCCTCTTACCCGACGTCTGTACGTTGTCAAAATCACAACTGAGACGGACAAAAATGGAGTCCATTTTCAGCGTAACTTTCCCATCATTCAAATGTTCGTAGGAAGAATGATCATTCGTCTGTGAACCATATGTAAACGACGTGGGCGAGTGGGTACTGTGAGTGATCGTCTTGCCAAAAGTTGAGGTTCGAGCTCGGCCAACGGTGAGCACAACAACACAAATAAATTTTGAATATCTAATACCCATACAGGCCAAGTAATCTTTTACACACATGTTGACACGTCCAAGGAGCAATGCTTTATACTTTTTGATTTCCAATGAAAGATAAATGTTTAGGCAAGATTTAGCAAAGTGCGTACTATGGGCAATTGCCATGCTGCAAGTTAGGGGTTCGAGCTCGGTCAATGGTCAACTCTGCTTCTGAACTCCTTTAATCGAAATGTAGTTCAGATCAGTGGGAGTTTCTCTCACAGGGTCAGGAGGATTGTTAGACACCTCTAAGGAGCGTTCGTTTATGGTCTGTGAATTGTAGCAGGAAAAGCAAGTGACCACAAACGAACAGTGATTTGATAAACTGGGAGCGTGATTATTGTGTAAAAAGAACGAACAGTCAGAATGAACTGTTAACGCTAAATGTGCAGATAATGATGACAACGGTCGATTTCTCTCCTGAGGAAGAAAATTTAAGATGGATCCATCAATAACAGCTTGATGAGCTCCTCGGTCATCCTGCCATCTCATGGTGTGACTTCATTTCCTGGCAACGAAATTGTCCCAATTTCTCTCGACTCGTACATAAAGCCACGCCATGCACTCGGACAAAGGCAATGATGGTCGAACCTTTCACAAGATGTTACCTCTATCGTTAAAGTCAATGATGTCTGCACTTCAAAGAAACCTAACCAGCTTCAGTCAATCAGGAGTTGCGAAATTCATCTCCCGTCGTGATGCCTTTTGCATCGAGAATAACGAGAGTGCAATTGCACAACCAACCGCCCTGACGTGAAATCCCCGCCTGTTCCCGGAGATTCGTGGGCATTTTAGAGCAGCTTCAGATTAGAATGAGCCAAGATATCGTTTTGTATAGTTCTTCATGGTTCAACTAACTCTTTTGGCGAGGGGGGGCGTTTTTTGGATTTGTTTTTTCACTGGCTTTTCTAACCGCTACGGAGAATGTCATACCCTGTGGTATCAAAAACAAAGGTTATATTTCGTTCATTTTTTTACCTTTTAATTTTCATATAATATTTGCTCTACCAATGAATTTGAGGTGGCAGGCCTAGCTTACCCTTGTAGTGTGTAGGGTTGATGTGAAATGCCTGTTAAGAATTTTTAAAAGATGCTACCGGATCACAAACGTTTACGTATTTCCTACGAATATTAGAGGGAAGCAAACAGAATTATGGAGGCAAAATTTGTTAATCCTTGTAAATAAGATCCGAGTATGGGCTTCATGAGCTAAGATATCATTTGTGATGCGTTTTGAATGAAATGATTGTGTTAGGGAATTGATAGTTTTATTCCTCGTGTTGAAGATTGTTCTTTTAAAGCTATGAACATTGAAGAGAGGCAGGTTTTCCATACACTTTGGAAATCAGATCTTCTTCCTGGAAAACCATGAGTTCAATTGAAATTGATCGCTTCAAACCCACTTTGCATGGCTCACTAACAGGGTGTCTTAAGATGATGGTATTCTTCAAATGTGTTGGTTGAAAATTTGAAAGATCGACCTATTTTCAAGGATTTCTGTAACAAATTTGCGATCATTATGCGAACAAAGGCTGATACTATTGATGAATGAAAATGTTTGTATGGTTTGACGATGATATGGTCAAAAATGGCAGAATACTTTCTTTGGATAGCCACTCACCAAAGCTGACGAAATGCATGGAATATAATCTTGTTTTAGTTTCTGCACCCTGTTTTGGAATGGCATTTTGGCATTGTTTCGCAACAGTCCATGATGTGATGATAGATATTCGTGTATCATGTTTCGATGTATCATTGCATACATCCAAGTTCGTTCCCAGGAAATGATTGCTAACTGAAAATTACCTCTTGTTCACCACTCCTCCTCTCCTATCCCTGGAAATTTAAAGGGCCAACTGCAATATGAGATTTGTCAATCATTTTCTGAAGGGTTTACTGCAAAGTATCCGTTCAATTTCGGGCTGAGTGTGCCATGCATAAATCATTTATTAGCTCGCTCCAATAAAAGTTTGCGATAAATCAACCTAGTGTCCTTTCAGCTGACTCGACGCGATCCATTCGTGACTTGGAACTAATCGAGAAACGAGCGAATGAATACGCTTTGTTCACTCATTCTTCTTGCCTTTGCCATTGTTTTCAAAATGCAGCCATCAAAGAGAGAACGAGAGGGAGCGCGTTGCTAATGAATACCTCCAAAAGCATTGCCCAACTATTATCTGAGGTCAATTTGAAGTGTTGAAAGAGGCCAGGACATATTGAAGGGCAAACAATTCAGCAATTAGTTATGTTATTTGTCGTAGATTATTATCAAAAGCTATAGTGCGTCTACTGTTAGTTTCTATTTGAGCAGGAGATGGGGAACCAATTGGCATACGAAGATCGCAATTGCAATCAGAATTGAGGGGCATCGGCAATTGATGTGCCCTTCTTTTGTGTGTATAAACAATTGATTCCGGTCAGGATGGTCAGTTTTGATGAAAATCAAACCTGCCTTACTCTTGAACATGTTCAGCGTTAAACCACTGAATGCCATTCCAAGCCACGTTGCAAAAAAATCTTGCAGCGTTTCATGTCATCTGTCTTTAACCACGTGTCTCATGGTTACCACATTTCACACCTGAAGACTTTGGAGACAAAAGCATCTCTCATTCGTCCTTTGACGGGACGAGAGTGGTGAACATGTTTTATGAATCCTTCTCATGAATTGTTTGTCTCCGTTTCTCAAATGATCATAAGGTCATAACATGGCATTTCTATATGGGATAGTAATCGATGTGAAATTATAACGGGACCAAGAGCAGCCCCTTGAAGTACCTCTTCACTAAAAGGGTACAGGGGGACAGAAGCTTTTGAGCCCATGGAAATAAAACCTTAAAATGTGTGTTGCTAGCGCATAGAGGTTCGATTTTTGTGTCCGACACTTTTCGAAGAAACTTCGTTACTCAACGATCAAGATAAAAACAACCCAGACTTACTTGACTCCCTTTTTTCACATGGCAGTCCGTGCTTTATGAGTGGAATTGAGATTCAAAATACATGAAATGATTTAAATTGAAATAGGGAATAAAATTGATTAGGTTACATATTATAACAGTATGTTAACTGATATGATGTAAAAGCCTTTTAAGTCCCCTGTAATACTATTATACCCGCGACCTCCTTGTCAATAATGCATTTCCATTTTCTTCTTCAGGCTTCTGGGCGCTGAGCAAGTCAAAGGCTCTGTGATCACTTTTCTAGATGCACATTGTGAGTGTACCGAAGGCTGGTTGGAGCCCCTTTTGGCAGAAATCGCCAAGAATCGCAAGGCTGTGGTTTGTCCCATCATTGATGTGATCTCAGATGAAAACTTCGAGTATGTCACCGCCTCTGACATGACTTGGGGAGGCTTTAACTGGAAACTCAACTTCCGATGGTGAGTCCCATTCTGAGTCGTGTTTCGTGACCATTTTTCTGATGAATAACTTTTTGGCCAGAAGTGAAAACGCTTTTAGAAACTGCTTTTTATGGACGCATCATGATGAAAAGAAGTTTCGAATACGGCTACAAAATCCCAAACGTTTTTCTCTTGAAGTACACTTCTTGCGATCCCATGGCAAAATTTCATTGTAAAAAATATCTTAACATCCTGCTTCACTTTTGCACACCCAATTATCTGCCATTTGTCGTTCTAACACCGAAAAGAAGTTGGAAAATGTCGTCATTGCTTGATTCGCAGAGCTTGGTCATCCCAGCAGGAGCATGATCTGCGAGGTGTATGTTTGCACTCAGAAGGACCTGGGCGACTCCATGGATTAATGAGATCCTAATTGATTTGGTTCCAGGTACCGTGTTCCTCAACGAGAGATGGACCGACGCAATGGAGATCGCTCACAACCATTGAGAACTCCAGCCATGGCCGGAGGTCTGTTTTCTATCGATAAGGACTACTTTTATGAAGTGGGATCCTATGACCGAGGCATGGATATCTGGGGTGGAGAGAACCTAGAAATGTCATTCAGGGTAATTAGTCACTTCAGAACCATTCAATGGCCAGAGAGACGGTTGAAAAACCTGGTTTAGATTTGGAGAACCAAATCAAGTTGAGTGGAGTGAAGGAGGGCTGGTTTTCAGAGCTTTTTTCATGGTTCTTGTCAAGCCAATCAACCATTCTTGAATTCACGAAGCGTACTTGAAGAGTATTGGAACAATTGCGTGAGAATATCAAAATTACTTGTCTTCATTGGCTTTAGTTCCAACAATAGAACGACAGACGTACCTTTTTCATGTGTACTCATGACTCACAGCTCAGTTTCTTATAAATGGTTCGTTATGAGGTTTTATTTCTTTTTTTCGTTTCGTTTCTTTCCCCTTTCAAATCTGGCGGATAGGTTTGGCAATGTGGAGGAGTATTGGAAATTATTCCTTGTTCCCACGTGGGGCACGTTTTTAGAGACAAGTCGCCGTATACATTCCCGGGTGGGGTGGCCAAGATTGTGAACAAGAACGCTGCCCGTGTGGCTGAGGTCTGGATGGATGAATGGAGAGATTTCTATTACTCCATGAACCCAGGTACAGTGTGTCCCCTATCTGAAGATTGACGCGGAATCCAGTGGAACGGTGTTTTATGGTCTTCTTCTTTGCTTTGCTTTTCCGAACTCACACCAGCGTGCTTCTTTGAGTCTTCTTCACTTCAACACTAGGGTGTTTCGCTGCCTCAATTTCATCTCGAGGAGTCATGTTTGAACAAGCTCTAGGCGTTTGATTACCTGGGTGTTGGTCTCCATCTAATGTAGATCCTTTTACACATAAGACTAACCTTTCTTTCAGGCCAAGGGATAACAATTGCATGACAAACTTTTTCTCCCCTCATGCTTTGAAATTGATGGTAAAACTAGTTTGCTAAAGCAAAATTGATCATAACGTGGTTTGGTGACTGGTTTTGAAATGTATCGAAACTTTCGATTCAAAGGTCTCCCAACCTAGTCAATTTTAACCCCTATTCAATTAGATAATTCTAAGGTCTCATAGGCTAACGCTAATTACCCTGAAGGAAAGTTTGCCATTAACGTTCTTCCTGTTTTAACCTAAGAGTGCGTCTTTCTTCTTGTCAAGGTTTCCGGAGCACTCTTTGAAGGACTTTGCCCAATTAAAAAAAAGAATTTTTAATGTATTTATACTTCTTCATGTGCATTACTATTTCTATGTTTTCTCTGGGCACACGGACACACACCTTTTCCTGGCTTTCAGGTGTGGACTTGTGGTGGAGAACTATTGATAGCTACATGTTCCCACGTCGGTCATGTCTTCCGAAAATCCACGCCTTATTCGTTCCCCGGGGGAACGTCCAAGATTGTCAACCACAACAATGCCAGATTGGCTGAGGTCTGGTTGGATGAGTGGAAGGACTTCTATTTCAGTATTAATCCAGGTGAATGGGTCCTTTAATCCTGAAGTTGGCAGATATTTACACATCGACTCACACTCAATCAATCGCAATCCCGAGCAAACGCTTTTTGATCTCAACTTCATATTGACGTTGTGTGCAAATATCTCTTCCCCCGTCTTGCACTCGCTTTCCCACTTTCCTGCGTTTCCCGAGGATTTGAATAGATTTGAAAGATGTCTTTCTTCGCCTGTTCTGAATGCTTCTTTCTCTTTTTTTTCCTTTTCTGGATTTTGTTGTGCCTTCAAAGCCCCCGAATTAGACATTTAGTTGATGAAAAGATGAAAGAGATCAGAGCTATTCTCCCTTCCAGGAGCTCGAACCGTGGAAATTGGAGACCTGACTGAGCGTCGTTCGCTCCGAAAGGACCTTCAATGCAAGAGCTTCCGTTGGTACTTGGAAAATATTTACCCAGAGTCACAAATGCCCTTGGACTACTTTTACCTGGGAGAGGTGAGACTCCGTCCGGGCTCCTAATGGATCATCCACTATAACTTTTACTTCAGACGAAACTTTCGTTTCCCGTTCCAGATGAAAAACGAGGCCACACACAACTGTCTTGACACGATGGGACGCAAGAGTGGCGAGGCCTTGGGATTGTCCTATTGTCATGGATTGGGGGGGAATCAGGTCTTTGCCTACACCAAACGGCAGCAAATCATGTCAGATGACAACTGTCTGGACTCTGCTTCGGCCAAAGGACCGGTCAAGCTCGTTCGATGCCATGGAATGGGTGGCAATCAGGCCTGGAACTATAACGAGGAGGTAATGTACTTGAATGGGATCCGTGAGCATGTAGGGTTGTCTGTCTAGGCCAATGTGAAGGAGTGGGGGTTCGAATCCTGCTGTTGGGTGGAAGAGGTGTCATGCTTAAAAGTGATGGTATGAAGTAAAGCTCGTTGGGTTGCTCCAGTATGAAGAGGCAAATGGAATAGCCATTTTGAGATATCTGGGTGTCAAAATTTAAATCAAAAGGTACACATAAGAGAGTTTTAGTTGTTGTTTCATCTAATAGTGGATGTTTGAAAATGTAATTATTTTTGGGATTACATCTCTTCTCTTGAGATACTGAACCATTTATGTACTGGCCGTGCATGATTTTTTAACTTTGGATTTTTATATTAGATACTCATGTTCCTCGCTTATTGAGAAACAAAAACTTTTAGCCGTTCTAAGTTGAGGTCGTTTTACGACTTTAAATGTTTGGGATACCAAACTGCAATGCAAATTAAGTGTTCAGTCAATTAACTTCGTTTCGATGATTCTAATGACAAAATATTTAGAAAAATATCATGAACACTCCTAAATGCATTTCATATCCTGTTCTACCAAGCAATGACATTAACGGCTATTCATACATTTCTTGCACTTAAAGAAGGATCGATAAACAATTCAAAAATCAACTTTTTCGCCTTCAATTGGACCAATCCACTATCGATTTACTATACTCACAATAATACTTATAAGATAATCAGTTGCAAAAAGTATTTGCAAGAAGTAGCATATGAGATATCTTTCATATTCCATATTCTTATTGCTATTCTTTTAGGACCGAAGCATCCGCCATATGAATACGAACCGGTGTTTGGCTACGCAAAATCACGATCCGTCGAATCCGGTCTTGGCTGAATGCACAGGAGGTCCCAATCAACAATGGACCATGGAATCCAAGTTCAAATGGCAAGCCAAGAGCTAACGAAGCTTTTAGCTTTCCAATTAACACATGCCCATCAACCACCACCACCACCATAAACCCGTTCTCCAGTGACTGTGCTATTTGTACCCATGTATAATTGATAAGAATCAACCGAGTGCCCTGATTCGAATTTGGGGAGGGCCCCAGAATCGCCTTGAACCTGTCACAATGTCACAAGCCACTCAAATCGGACTTGAGGTGGTCAAAAGTGAGAAAACATGAACCCCACATGATCCCGCTTCATATTCGTACATGCCGTTTGAAGAGAGTTTCATCCATCTGTGATAACCGATGCATCACTGAAACTAGACCCCATTCATGAACAATACGTGTGCACAAAAAAAGACGTGACAAAGTTCTAAGACGCACAACGCACACTCCACTGTACGTAGAAGAGCAGTTATTATTCCAGTGAAACAATAATGTGTCATACGCAGCAATGTCTCTGCAACATATCCAAGCCATATTTTCTACTACAAGAGGAACCATTCTTTTTTCACACCAGTATCAACCGCAGTAATTTCGTCTGTTTCCGACAGTACTTCTAACATTCCATCGTGCTGAAGTCACTACTTACGCATTTCTCGTTAAATTGTTTCTAGATGATCAACTTTTCAATTTGGACGTCCGATCCTGATTTATGGGCTCTTCTACCTATTTCCTATTGCAGACTATTATTGTTGATACCGTTTTTGTTATTCATTTGGGGACAATAAAGAAGAACTCGACATATACGGAACGGCCCTTCAATTATGGAGGAGGGAGATTTAGGACGATAATGGGTGATTTTAGTCCTCATTAATCCAACTTTTGATTCGACAGTACAAAAACAGAATATGACTTGTGAATTATAACAAACAGGTGTATAATTTTCAGAATGATTAAAGGACTAATCATTTAAAAGTCACTTTCAGTTAAGCCTTGGTTGCACCAAAGTGATCTTTTTTGGCAAACTACAGCAACGCAAATTTGATTAGTTTTTAAGTTTTGAAAATGCAATTTACTCTTATAGGTCTCAATTGTCCGCAAATATGAGGTTCTCTTGTACCTGTTGATTTCAAATAATGACTTTTAGCTGTTTTCTTTCACTCCAGCAATGAACGAATTGTTAAATGCAATGCGTTGCACTTAGGTTTGTCCAGGGTAATCTTAAAATCGGAACATTTCAGACCAAGAGATGTCAGTTCAAGGTACCCATGGAGCTCTTCAACCTTATATATATATATATATATGCGTTTTATTGAGCGACATTCAACTAGATTCCAAATCGATGGGGTGTCCTCCTGGGCGTTTTCCCTCCACTCTCTCCCGTGCTCGAAGACCGCCCAGGGGTGGCGATGGCCACCCGATTCCTCTCCTTCTCGGCCTGCTCTTCCTCAAAGGTCTTTCTTCGCTTGAGCTCCTCCTCCGCCTCCTTCATCTCTCTCTCCATGGTCTTCAGATGCTCAGTGGCCACTTTACGCTTCTCTCCCCGCGATTTGCCCGTTTCCTTTACCGAAAAGAACATGGGGCCCAATTCGGCCAACCAATAACCATCGACCGCCGTGACGCACTGCATATATTCCTTGGTGGTCATGACCAATTCGTGGTAAACGATGTGATCCGCAGTGAAGCCCATCCCGAACAAGGCCGAGGTTGGATGCAAGTGCATAGGAACCCCTGTCCTTGTATTCACGTATTCGCCGATACCTTTGAGTCGAGCGGCTTGATGGAAGAATGCGGCACAGATGCATTTGCGGATGATGTCCCAATCGGTTCCACTGGAGGACAGTTTCATCTTCTGTTGTTCCATGATGTCCTTGAGTTGAGCGCGGACCTCGCGGACCTTCCGCATGGCTTTGACGTGGATGAAGTGCTCGGCACACCATTGACCCGAGTATCGATTGGACTTCCATTGATGGTACACGTTCAAATAGGTTAAATGATCTGATTCCGGGACTTGGAACTTCTCTTTGGCCGCATCGGAGTCTTCCTCGCGACCTCGAGGTCTGAAGAAAATCGATGGCACAGAGAGCATGCTCACAATAATCAGGATGTCCAAACTGCAGCCCATTTCCTCGGAGATGATGAGCATCTTACTCAAAGACGGATCCAATGGGAACTCGACCATTTTCTTGCCCAAACGGGTGAGTTGGCCCGTGTTATCCAGAGCTCCTAGGATCCACAATTGGTACATGGAGTTGAGGATATTCTCCTCGGGAGGTGGGTCCATGAAGTGGAACTGGAGCAGATTCTCCACCCCCAAGGACTTCAGGAGGAGCACAACATTGGCCAGATTGGTTCGTTGAATCTCGGGCACGGTGGTGGCCAAGAGATCTTCACGATATTGCCGATCTGTGTAGAGACGATAGCAAGTTCCTGGACCCGTTCGACCGGCTCGACCCGATCTTTGATTAGCATTTGCTTGTGACACAGGGAAGATCTGAAGGGCGTCCATTCCGATTTTGGGGTTGAACACCTTCATCTTGCAATACCCACTGTCCACAACGTACATGATACCATCCAAGGTCAGAGACGTTTCCGCGATATTGGTGGCTACTACACATTTGCGCAATCCATCAGGCGCTTTCTGGAAAATCTTGGCTTGGAGATCCGACGGTAGTTGAGAATAAATGGGGAGCACAGCCAGTCCTGGAGCATCTTCCACTTCGGCTAATCGCTCCTTAATTTGCTCACAAGTGACCTCAATGTCTTCTTGACCAGGCATGAATATCAACATGTCCCCTTCGTTACCGGTGAGATGAATTTGAATGGATTGCTTCACGGCAGCGTCCACATAATCTTCCACTGTGGCCTTGCTATAAAGCACATCCACAGGAAACGTCCTTCCCGGAATCTTGAAAACCGGCACGTTCCCAAAGAAATCGGCAAACTTCTGCGAATCCATCGTCGCAGATGTGACAATCAGTTTCAGGTCAGAGCGTCGTGACACCACGGATCTGAGCAGTCCAAACAGAACGTCTGTATTCAGGGACCTCTCGTGGGCCTCGTCCATAATAATGGCGGAATAGTGGTCCAAGTCGGGTTCCCTGAGGGACTCCCTCAACAAAATTCCATCGGTCATGTACTTGATCATGGTCTTCTCACTGGTGCAATCCTCGAAACGAATGGAGTAACCCACCTCTTCACCCAATTCGGTCCCAGTTTCGTCGGCAACCCGCTTAGCCACGGACATGGCAGCTACACGACGAGGTTGAGTACAACCAATCATTCCGTACTTGGTTAGACCCTCTTCATGGAGATATTGAGTCAATTGAGTGGTCTTGCCAGAGCCTGTCTCACCCACGATGATGATGACACTGTTGTCACGTACAATGTTGAGGAGTTGCTGACGGACGGCGAAGACAGGCAAGAATTCACGTTGTTGTTTGAGGGTCTTCCGTTTTGAAAATTCGCTCTTTTGCTCTTGGTCCACTTTCATGTGATCTGCGAACTTCTGATTTTCCCTTAAAAAGAGGAATGAAGGAGGTTAAGCTTGATTTTGCTGTTGGTGGTTTTGACCACTTCATCCAAAAGCAAATCACTTTTGCTATTTTTGGTCAAAAAAAGTGCAATTAAAATCAGCCAAAAGTGTACATAAACATGCAATAAAAGAGCCAAAATGCAGTGATTTTTCGCGTACTTATTTTAAACATTAACATAAGCAAATTCATGAAGAAACAAAAAATAGTGTGAAGACTTGAACCGAGCTAGTTGTCAAAACACAAAATGGTAAAGTATTACGCAAGGAAAGGCGTCATGAAGAATTTGGAATGATTTTGTTACTGAACACAGAATCACGTTCGTTGGCAAGTAAAACAACAACTTCTCTGAGCTAACAAGCCCTTTTAATTGATATTTTGGCCAGACACAGACAGAATTTGATTTTGAAAGCCGAAGAGATAGATGAATCTTGAACGGTTGAACAAAAAGTGAGATAATTAAGCTGTACAAGGAAAAATAGTTGAAAACAATAAAAATTAAAACTACTGAAAGAGTACGCGCACGAGATTTTTGGTCCCAAAACTTCGTTTCCATTGTACTGTGGTTCTTCAGTTCACCCACAAGGCGGCTCTTTCTGTATTATGTATTTACTTCATTGTTGTAAAACGTAGCAAGAAAATGAATTGGATGCAAGATTTTTTTATTATTTCTAATAGTCTTTTAAGTCTGAAATTTGTACTATCCTTATTCGACTTACTTGTCTACGCTTATTCATCAAGCAAATGTTCCGAACATTGATTCAAATGTGTAATCAAACTCGGCCTGATTTAACCTAATATTACCACCCTGGTTTGAGGTATAATGCAGGGATGTAGGCCTGAAGGCGGGTTGGGTTCGTAAATGAAAAAACAGTTAGTTTTGATTTGTGAAAAAAAATAAATCGCTGTTTTATTAATTTAATCGATCTAGTGTCAACGGTTTTAGCGTATGTCGAATTAGTATGAAAGTACTTAAAATAGTGATATTGGAACTTACTTGTAATCCATGTTGTCATCCATTTCTTTGGCCTCGCCGTCGTCTTGTTTCTTGATCCCGAGGATATCGCCCATCTTGGTGCCAGCCAATTCCCACTCTTTCTTCTGCGCCTTTTTCCGCTCGGCTTGTTCCCGATGAATCTTGACCAATCTCGAACCTTTCTTGGACACCATGGCCATATCAGAGGTGGGATCCTTGATGGGGATCACCGGCTCTTGTTGCTTGGTAAACACTATGCGACCATCCAAGAAAGGTGGGATGATGTTGTGGACCAACAGATGGACCTTAGCCTCACTGATCTCATCAAAATCTTCATCATGATCCGTTCGCAAGACTGCTCCTGACCTAAACATGCGATTTTTCTCCCACAATTCGTTGTCCTTATTCCTTTGAGCTTGTTTAGCCGTCATTCGTTTGACCTTCTTGGCCTCCATGGCCTCTTCTTTCTTTTCCGTGTACTCTTGACTCATGCCAAATGGATCCTTGGCCTCATCAAAGCCTTCATCCAAACCGTACCATTCCCGATCTAATCGTTTTTGCTCCTCCTCCCAAGCCTGAACATCCTCTTCCATTATGGGTGTTTTCTCACTCCGCCTATCTGGAGGGGACCGACCACGCCCTCCTTTCCTCATCCAATCGTTCTTCTTGTAACTGGGCGTGGGCAAAGGCGTTTCTTTTTCATAACGATGATGACGTCTCGACTTGGACGATCTCGCGGAGTTGAGGTAATCCTCCCGATCTCGACCATCAATCGAAGGTGTGTCTCGATCCCAGGTACTATATTTGGAGGGCGTGCCATCTTCATCTTCATCCCAACCCCTTACAGGTGTATCGCGGGGTCGAACCAATAAAGGCGTGTCTTCATCACGAGGCTCTCGTCGGCGAGGGGTTTCTTCCTCCCAATCTCGCTCACGATCGCGTCGACTCCTTCGCTCTGAATGATGTCCTCGTCTATCTCTGTGATCTCTCTCCCTGTCCCCAGCCTTTCGCTTTCTATCCTTTTCTTCCCTCTCTCGCCGCCTCTGCCGTTCCTTCGCCGCCAAGGACACGCCCCCTGTATATGTGGGTGTTTCTTCTTGCGGCGCTCTCAGGCGACGCTCACCTTCTCTGGCTTTACTCCGCTTGAATGCTTCCCTTTCCTCTTCTTCCCGCCGTTTATTTTCAATTTCCCGCTCTTTCTCTTTCAGTTTCTCCACCATTTCTTGGCGCTCTTTTTCGCGTTGAGCGGCCAAACGGTCCAAACCGAGCATGGAGGTGGGCGCCGAAGGTTGGGTGAAGAGGGAGGAGGTCTTGTCGGTGGGCGTGTCTTCGGTCGACTTCTTCTTCATGATCACGAGACCCCCGCGCATTTGGGTGGCCTCTAAGCGGTGGATACTGTCGCCACTCATCTTGGATGAGGGCGAGCTGGGCGGGTGGTAAGGGTAGTCAATCCGGATTCCAACGTTTGTGTTTACCAATAGAGAGAGGTTGGGCGAAGATAAACCCATCCTTCTTCAACTTGATTCACTCAACTTATCTTATTTGAAAACCCTCTTTCAAGGATCTTTTGGTTTAGCTTCGGACACCTTGTTCATGTGTGTGGGATTGGCGTACAATTATGAACCTTGTACATGTTTAGCTTACGGTATTTTTATTCTATCACAACAATGGTGTCATACAGAGGCCAACGTATATGAATCGACTAAAATTATTGGTTTAAATTATTTGTCACTACGGTACGATCACATTGGCAACAAAAGAAATACGTTTGGCAGTTTGTCTGGTATTGGTTTTATTTCTTTTTAAAACAATAAAGCTATGGTCAAAGGGTTAATAGTTTGAAAGCTAGAATAAGCTTGCAACAACAGATTAGTATTCATAAGCAAACGATCAGGTACGAGGGGAAAAGTGATGTTAGTTAAAGTGCGGTTCACAAAGAAAATAGTCTTAGATCCAATTTGTTGATATGTCTGCAAGAGAAAACCCTCTGGTTGGCTTTAAAGAGATTTTCTTGAGCCAATGGAATATTCGTGTTTTGGCACAAAATGTCTCTCAAAGTCCGTCTACGAATGGCTTTGAACTGGGCCGGAGAGAGGTGATTTGTCACATCTTTGCCGGGGATGTGGGAGAAAAAGAATCGATCGCCGAATTTTAGGTTTTGAAACTGTCGCGCCAAAATACAAGCGAACGTTGGCCCAACAGCCCCCCCGTCCAGGTTGTTTTCTGCCAATCCCGCTACAAATAGATCAATGTCATTGGGACTGGCGTAGATCTGGCTGAGGCGTTTCCAATTTTCCTGAGACATACCAGATGGGACTTCAATCCAAGAACAGGCTTTTTCTAATCCACAGAGATCTCTGTACCGGTTATACCCAGGTAGCCCGTGGTCACGCCCTCGTTGAACGTTTCTGGCAACCAGGTCGATGCCTGGGAACAAGAAATTGGTAACGTCGCCAGTGACAAAGCGGTCGTCCTCTGCAGCTTTTTGAGATATCATCCCTTGTAAAAGTTGTTCCATTCCTTCCCCATTATTTTCCAAGTAATTGCTCATATCGAAAAAATGATCGCGGAGTCGGTAGGTCTTGGTCACGTTCCCGAGTCCCGACATCATTTGAATCAAGCTTTGGATTTGGCTGTGGCCGAAGCGAAAAGCCGCTGTGGCAAATGCATTAGTAATCGTGGGATTGGTTTTGGGATTGTATTTGGACCGACCCATTCCAAGTCGGAATTTCGCAATCAACCGTGGTCCCAAGATAATAGGTAAGTACTCTCCATAAACGATGTTTTGCCACTGAGCAACAACAATCTGCCGAGTTCGTTGAAAGAGTTCTTCGTCTGAAAAACGAGGATTAAGATCTCCGAGTTCCCTTGCAATTCGATTGTGCTCTCGAATGAACATTGTATGAACTGAAGCTAAGCCTGGCATCTCAGTTCCACGGATATCTCCCGAAAAAAAATGACCCTCGGAATCCACTGGAAGCATCTCTTTGCCTTGAAGGCTTCTCCTGGAAGTTCGGAGTAATCCATGGACAAAAGTCCTCAACTTTTCGGCCTCAGCTTGAAATGACCCATATGTATGTGAGGCGTCAACAAATGCCGTGAGGGTGTTCATCTGTTCCACGGGCTTGCTCGGAATCGGACAGTGATGTGTGGAACGAGCAAAATTGATGCACGTTCTTCGATTTGCTTTGCCCGGTCCAAAGAAAGGATCCTGCGCGGGAATATAGATGGGAAAACATTCCCTCTGACTTGGATCCTCACAGCAATCCCGTTGATGGAAGGATTCCACCGTGAAAGTGATGTCATGATCAAGGTATTGCCCAAATTGCATTACCATTAACGTATTGGTCCTACAAGTTCAAAAGTTCGATAGTGAATTCAACATAAAAATCTACGATCATCCATTTTCAATTTACCCGCTGTCCTCTTTAGAATCAGGATGAAAAGTTGTCGATATCAACCTCGGGTTAGGTAGTGGACTTCCATGATTCACTTTCAAGCAAGAAGTCTCTGGCCGGGCAAATTGGCTTGGCCTTTTACTGGAGCTCAATCCACCCCTTGGCACGCCAATACCATCACCGTAAGCATTAGGGACCAACCTCTCCATGGGCTGGTTGATAGAACCCCAGTCCGGTTGGATTAAATTGTTGCATTGGCCGTTGATGCTTCGAAAGGGGTATTTGGGGTCGCATCTGATTTTGGGTTGAAACTTTTGATGCGAACAAACGAATGTGAATGAAGGGTCATTCTCAGTTTGTCTTTTGCTCCGGTTCGAAAAATGATGCAATCGCTCTTGAATGACATTCATAATTTCGGTGGCATTTATTTCATTTGGGCCATGATCTAAGGTAGTCAAAATGTTCCGGATCAGGGTGGTTTCCATGTCCATGGATCTTGACCTGGAACAACGAAGCATTTCAATCGTTTTTTGACAGAACGAATTACTCTATTGTTTTAACTTACCATGGCGTACTTCGTTTCGAAGGAGTGAGGGGATTCTTGTAAGAATGAATTAGGTTCTTGTCTTCATTCCGAATTATTTCATCAAGGTTGTCAAAGGACTTGACCTTACTCACAAGGAGAGAGGTTAGGATAGTATACAAGTATAAGGCGTTCATATTCAGAATGTTTTCGGTCAACTAACGGTGATGAGCATCCACTTGTCCATTTTATATGCCAGATCTTCTTCTGAAGAGGTTTCACCATTCTCAGACGACATGAATGCCACACGTGTTTTTTCTTTGTATATGGAGTCCAAAATTTCAGAGAGCACAACGATTCCCATTGAGTAGTATTGGGTTCGCTGCCTTGGAATTCACTTCTGTGCATGGTGAAATGAAGTGAAGGTGATTTTCCTTCCACCGATGAATAGAATGCCAGAGACTTTTTGCAAACGGCTGGACTTCTTCTCACTTCTGGCGACTTCATTATTTTAAAGATTGGAACTTTACTCTTGCTGCTTATTGTTTAAATAGTTTCATTGAACTACTTAAGATTTATTATATTTGAAAGTATCAACCGTTTAAAACTTGATAAATTTATTTAATAAGCCATAAATGTCTCAACGCGTCAAAATGAATTGTACGCGTACATAAACAGAGTTGAGTACTCCCATTCATTCCCAAATCATGGTTTGGCAAAGAAGTCTTGTGAAGACACAACAACGTCACAATCACAGTTGGGGGGCAAAATACGAACCCACGAAGTGATTGTGAGTAAATAGCTTCAAGAAACTTCACCTAGGTCAGAATTTGGGCCTATATGCGGAGGTCCTATCCCACTTGTGTCAATTACTTCCAGATAGTGAAACACAGCTATAATCACAATGATCTCAAATGTAACTAATTGTAATTAAAAACTAATAGTAATCCTCGACATGATATTTATTATCACTAGTGGTCGTAAAATATTTGAATTATGGTTGATGTAAGTGTGAAAGTATTTCGGCTCCTTTAGCCAATTTTTCAATTGTGACCAACATAGCTGATTGATACCTTACCTTCTAGATGAAGATGTGCTGCCTTTTCATTCATAAATCTTTGTTACGACTCTTGGTCAAATTCTGGCGTAGGATGTATTAAATGAAGTGTTTCAATAAACATGATACGAATAAAATGAATAAAGAGAGGAAGGAGCAATGGAGTAATCAATGAAATGGTTGACTATAATTTGATATCACAGCATTGGCATTGGTTGAAAGCCAATGAAAATAGTCAAGAGGTATGGTGTTTTGCCTCGTTTGCTCAAATGCCAGCACTTGCCTACAGTAACGATTTCATTGCTACAAAAAGAACCGTATTTACATTTGTGCAGGCAAAAGTTTTCAAAAGTAGCTTAGCATAATCCAATTAAAAGTCAGGAGATTTGAAAATAATTAAACGTCAGTAATTGATGTTATGACTGTCTTAGGTACGAATTCAATTGAAAAGTTCACCGTCAGTAAGATACCAATTTCTTCTCATGTCGTTTGAAAAACTTCCATCCTAAGCTGAATTAACAACATCAGAATAATGCCAAATTTCTCGTCCCTTTAAAGTGAACAATGATTGATAAATAAAATTTATTTCACCAAATGCACGTCCATTCTATTTCTTCATCCAATCTTAGACGTCTGCCAAAAGTCCTTTTCATTGAGGGAGACAGCGCCCTCAGCTTCGACAAGGTGTGGACAAACAAACGTAGAAACGAGAGAACACGCTCTAATTTGCCACACTTTATCAAGAAATTATTGGATAAACAATTAATTGCAGACGTTTTTTTAGTTCATGTGAGAGACTTTTCAAATCCTATAGGGGCAAAATTCCTAGCAATAGGCACCTTTAAGCTACAGCTGACTGATGACGTCATCTTCAAAAGCAAAGGTAAACAAATCTCTTGGGCGGTCACTTTTCCAGCGCTACTAGGACTATTGAACACATATAGCATTCATTGCTCCAAAATTTCAATGAACAATGTCGCCAAAGCCAGGTAGTCCTTACTGTTTAGTGGTTTTGGGCCATCATGATCAAAACTCCAAAGAATAATCCACAATGGAATCTATGGATTGAAGCTGTTCTGCCATTACACTCAACGTTCAAGAATTCTGGAAGGATGGATGAATCGCATCCACGGGAGTCTCTTACAATCAGTAGACTCGGGCAAATTTTATTCAGAGTGGCCAACTCTTCTTAAAGATGATGTTCACCCACCCTTTTAGCCGTCCGCTTTTCCGGATTGGCCGAGGATAGGGATCTCCTTCCCAAATTCCAATTTGATTTCCAGACCAGCTGCTCTACCACCTTGGTAGTTACTCTCCTCTATAAAATTGTCCAATCTTTGTGGATCTCTCCTCAAGCACCTTCAACCCAACTTTCCTCCACCAACCATCTCAAATCATCAATAGTCAAGGCTAGGGCTAGGATCGAAAACATTTCCAATCGACTTCCAATCAAGAATCTTCCCTCTCTAATAGTTCTTCAACTCTTCCGGACCTACATCAACCCAATTTTCCTCTACTGCCTTCCGCTCAATCCGCCCTCAAATCCGCCGATGCCACCTTCACCAAATTCCTCAAACGATTTCTGTGCGTTCCCCAATATGCCAAAAATGCATGGAAGTATTTTTACAGCCAAACATCGGGCTGACCAGGTTAGTGTCCCAGTGTTGGGAACCTGACCTTTCCGGAGGTGATGTCCGGACACAAGTTGTCCTTCTCGGTCAAGGACGTACTAACACCCTACTGTCCTTGGCCTGACATCCCTTCGGAATATTGGCGGTCACGCACGTTTTTCCGGCTCCGGTCCAAATGTCATCAATGGCGGGAGCTGAAACAGGATCTGTTCAATCTGACCCACCCAATCTTCTGTACTAATCAAGATTTTCATCGCTTGTCTCTACCCAACTGTTTATGTACTGGCTGTGATTTGATTCTCCTCTTCACTTTTTTCATGTAGACTAAGCTCGAAGTATGGAACCCTCCTAACAGGGGATATTGGCCGTATAGACAAAGTGCAAAGAAGAATCCCTAAGTGGCACAATTCTTATCCGGGCAGAATATCTTCACTTTCTTCAAACATTAGAAGTGAGACGTACTTTCTTGGACTTCCCTCTTATGTTGAAGGTGTGCTTAAGACTGTTAACAATATCACTTCTTTGGGATCACCAATCTTTGCAATCACTTTTCTTAGCTCGTGAAGGATCAGATTTGATGAAGACGCGCAAATTAGAAAATGGGCCTTTTTTGGAATGAAATGTCAAATCTCGTGCACGTTACCATTCTTTTTATGCGTTCTGCTTGTATATGGAACACTTATGCTTGAAACATTCTTGAACAGTGAGTGCGTTTAAAAAACTTTTTTTCTAGCATGGTTCTAAATTATTAGTCCATTATTAAACCCCTTCTGTTATCATCAATTCGATGTTTGAGTAGTTCACACAATAAACAATTCTAGTCATAATTAGTGTGATATCTCATTCTAGTCTGGTATTTTATCGTTCTCACCATTTAATTCAAATTTTCTGGAATCGATTTCTGCCTGCAAGTGCTCATCTGCTTGTATTCATGTGGAAAGGTGTAAGAAACAAATTCAGCATTTCAAGATACTTGACTTTACCCGCGAAACCTTTTGCAACATAATGACATAACGGTTCAGCTTGCTCAATTATTTACATAAACTACAAGATTCGAGTCAGATTAATAATGGTTGACAATAAGTATTAACCTAAGATTCCAGTCAAGATGGAAGACGACTGTCGCAAGAATCTCCGTCGATTTGATTAAGCTGTTGTATTAGGAAATGAGATGTGACAAGTGACCGCCCAAGAACGAATCAAAATGGAGGTTTCGTGACCATTTTTCTCAGAAGGTTGAGTTTGACATCAGCTTAAAGGTCCCTATTATGACATGTAAATAAGAAATAAATAGACTCAAGATTAAACCCCAACAACAACAAGGATGCCCCTAGCGGTGGTTGAGAGCATATAGTGCGTCCTCTAGAGCCTGACATCAAAGGAGGAAGCTCCATCTTTGTCCTTGAATGTCATTCAAATGGGGCTTTATATTGAAAAAGTGAAGACACCAACATCTTCTACTTGGAACTGTGGATAAGCTTTTTTGTTAAAAGAATGCAGTTATTGATTGTTCTTTGCAGGAATCAGCATTTGGATGTATCTTAAAGCCTACTGCCAAGCCTTGCCTCTGCATTTGCCTAGCCAGCATTGCGCATCTGTTCTTTTATGTTACGGTAATTATTCGCCTCTTTCTCTTTTCTTTGCTATTTGTCTGGAAGTACTGCTCAAGAGGACGCATGAAGTTCAGTCCTAAAATTGGGTGCTACTTTCTTTTTTTTGAGAGTTAATTAGACAAGTTCATGGAATGTTTGCCAGAGGATGCAAAAGTGCATCGGGATAAACAAACAAAGAATATTAGAGCATTCTGATACAGCAATAAGTTCATTTTCCACTTGATGTTCATCTAGAAATGAAGGTCTTTTGGGCTGTATTTTGTTCTAATCTAGCCTTCCACACATTCCCAATGGATTCAGTTCTTCTTAAACATTGGTGTGTGGCAATGAATTGTGGAAATGGAAAGCATTGACTTTCAAAATGCATATGAGGTTTTTTCTTGCATGAAACATGTTCAAAAGAGCAGATGATGCTCTGAACCAAGAGGTCAAATATAGCACTGTATTCAAATGGCTACCATACTTTACAAGAGCTTCAAAATGGTTTGGAAATAATTAGAAAGTGCAGATGTTTACCTGTACATCAAATGTTAACTTCTGACAATATCACAAAAATCTCTCATAACAAAGTTATGGCGAAATTGAAATGCACACTTTATGAACGAACACCCTGTGAATGACAAGAGCTAGAGAGAAAAAGACAGGAGAAAGAGAGGGAGAAGGCAAGTGCCCATGTATTCTAAGGTCACCTTGCCCTGGGTGACCATAATCACACGAGCACAAAATGGCAGGGATGAAGACTAGTACAAGGGACTTTTTTGGCTATTATTGCTTGTTTACAACACTCATGAACCAAATGAACAAAAGACTTGGAGAATGAATTAGTGGACACCCAATGCTCTGCCAAAAATGCGGCAACCAATGAGGGGTGGCTGAAAAGAGGGGAGGAAAAGTCAAAGAAAATCAACAAGAATTGTACAAAAGTACGGAGCTTGTGTACTGAGCATCATCTCCAGTCTTGCGCTTTTAAGCCGGTAGAGGGCGATTTCGAAAGTCAATAGCCTTTGGAAGCCGACAAAATCAATGCGTCTGTGAAGTGGGCATTTCGTCTCTGAAGATGTTATGGTGCCAATGGTGGAAACTAGTGACAAATTAAAAAAAATCTGTAAAGTGGTTCAATTTCCTCAGTTTTCAAGAATCGGCCAGCTCTCAGTGAT
>NC_081445.1:10717616-10757296 GCF_007210705.1 Tigriopus californicus | reverse complement strand
AATGTTTTAGCATCACGGTATGTTGACTGCAACTAGTTTGATGACGCTGAAATGTCTTGAAAACGAGGGACAATGTCCGTTCTGACGGTTGTGAGCGTTGTGAGCTTCAAAATCTGCCCACCCAAAACCAAATCCTAACAAACAGCTGACTTTGAGGTCAATTATGGCCGCCAGGTGGCAGGATTACCTCGCCTACGTGATTTTTGCTAGCAAGGTGACGGTGGTTGAGTGATAATCCTTTTCAGATGGGCAGTAACATGGCGAAAGCTCCCGAGGAGTTAGAACAAATCGTGGAACAATCCTCTGGAATCCATCGTTTGCTTGCACTGGGTATGTCACTGAAATTATAACTGCCTCGTACTCCACTGGCTGTACGGTTACCAATTGTTATTCATGTCCGACATCCGAATAAGCCAGGCATTCTATTGTTATTTTTTTTTTTTGGAAAGGTCACGGGATTGACTGAGCGAGCTCTCTGAGTCGGACACCTTTCTTGAACAAAGCGGAGGATTGCACAGTGGCATCAATCTAGTCAAGATCCCCCCATGAAAACAAACCATTCGGTTTCTGGGTGAACCTGGGGTTCTCAAATCTTTTTTATTCCTTAACCATTTTTCGTCAATGTTTTCTTTTATTATTCCTCTACTGTACACGGGACCCTCAATAAAGCATCATCATATCGCAGAAAATTGGAGCAGGTTCCAACTCAATAATGTGTCAATGTGTTCGAGAATTTGTCATGTGAAAGCCTTACGTGGACACAAAATGTGTCGAAACAGGGGTCGTCTAAATGCATCATAAGTCTACCTTGGTTGAGTTTTCTTTCATTGAGTGAAAAGATAGCCCCATGGAGGCCAAATTAAGGTTATTTGTCCCATCTTGATTTCCCTGAGTAAACGAAGAACGGTACTGACTGTTATGGCTTCTACCACGATGGAGTGTCGAAGACTACTTGAACCCTTGTTCTGTGAGTTGCCAAAGCAGAGATTTGGATTCAACGACCAGATTGGACTTTAAAGTTGATGTTTTTTCACCATCGACATTTTTTCCCAAAAATGGAGCACACAATCCCATATATTTGTTGGCATCAGTTTGGATCTGTGTCGGTGGCTATGAGGAGTGTTTCCACTAAAAAATTCAACTCACGGAACTCATCAGCCTGGAATGTTTCAGATTTGCAATCAGGATCACTTTCCAACTCCTGATTCTTCTGGATGTTCATATCTACGTTTTTAATCATGTCGATCAAGAACTATTCCTTTCTTTCCTTTTCTTCCTCGTACATAGTTTCCTCCTCAGATTCAGCAGCCCGAATAATATCGTTGTACAAAGAAATCACAACCGATTGACGGTTTTTCAAACGCTGTAAAAGATTTCCTCCGTCCAATGACTCCGGGTTTAAGTTGAAATCTACAAAGACCCGCGAAGTCTTCTGAAAATTCATCAAATGCCTTGTCAAGCGTTTGAGGAGAACGCACTTTTTTGTCCTTGAAGGCCGATCAGCATTATCGTTGCAAGATTCCAGTTTCACAGAGATACCACGTGCCAAGTCCGCAAGATCTTTCATTTCGCCTCTTGTCTCATTTTGAAATGACTGGAAATCATCCCACGAAACGTCCCCACCTCGGTCACTCTGGTGATCAAACACTATCTGCCCGATAGGTGAGCTTTCAGACACATTTGAAGCCACAACCAACAACTGAACACTTTAAGGAACTCCTGTAATATAAAAATTTACCCACTGCGCCAATTAATGTCGCCGCCAAAAGTATATAAGGAGCACAACTGGTCAAATGGTTTGATTGGTGATAGAGTCTGGTAAGATTGGTGAAGATGATGGTGTTTTCATAAAATATCAGACGTTCATTCCACACACTATTAATCAAGATGTCAGTCGCTTATCTCGATTGATTATATTTAGAAGGGCCTATCAAATTCAAGCACCTTTTTTGTGTATCTTGCTCTTGAGTTTTTTATTGAGAGTTTTTGATGTGCAGGCTAAAAGGATAACGTTACAAGAGAGTCATGAGGAAAGAATAGTTATCAATTCTAAGCACAGCTCGTACTCCTCCCAGATTCTAGTCATTTGTAAACCGTTCTAGCAAAGACAACTCTTTTCTATCTGGACTAACTAGTGTAAGAAAGCAGGGCTATCGAATGTCCTAAGTAGGGTTAGGTGAAGCATCGACGCCTGGCGAAGAAATGCTACCAAGTCTTCGTTTCCTTTTAGAACAATTGGAGTTGGCTTTGGCCAAGCCTAAATCTCGTCGATATTCGGCCAGTCTGCTAGCTTCAGCCTCTATGTGGCAAATTCCTTCGCCCGCACTCTACAAGCAATTTCTGTCCGAAAGAATTTTGTCCCTACCAGGTCTCACCACCATTAAACGGTTGTCATCCAATCTATCGCTCAATGGTGGCTTGCAACCGCCACCAAGACTTTCCTCAAGATGAGAATCAAGAACCTTAACCTATTTCAAAGAAAAGCCATCCTCATAGCAGATGAGATATACACTGCTCAGAAGGTTGAATTTGCTGGAGGAAAGTTATTTGGGACAGATAGTGGGGTCGCATCTAAGACATTGCTCTGTTACATGGTAAAGTCGCTAACAAGCCAGCAACTTGATCATTCTATACTGCCATCTCTGAGGACGCAAAGCATCTTGGACTTCTATATGGAAGCGATAATCCCAGAAGAGTGTTCGTAATGGCCTGCATCAAACATTTAGAAGATACCCCCAACACTCAAGAAATTGTCAATATCCTGTGCGTTCGCGGTCATGAATTTCAACCAATGATCGAGGCAATGATCAAGACTCTGTTCAACATCAAGGCCAAAAACCATGTAGCCAAGCCAAATGATGAAATTCGATGGCCAAAGGAAAGGAAAAGACGATCGGAAAAGATCAGACTCGACAAGGAAAGTGGCAAAACTCCAGTCTAATGCCACATTTGGTTGATTTTACTCTTTTAATTGGTTTTGGTTACTATAAGAATACAGTCTAATTTTGTTATTTACTAACTTATGACTAACTAACTATAAAATGACTTATAAATCAACCGGGGACGGAAGGATTATTTTTGTGTACATGAATGTACAGTAATGGTGAGTCGAAACTCTACCGGGAGAGTGACCCTACGTACTTCGGACGGACGAGAAAAAGAGTGGTCCGTCCAGAGAAAATAATATAGTCCTTGGTTCTAGCCACAGAAATACCATCAATTATCAAGTGCATCCATAGAGCATGTAATGATCGATCAATATGTAGTCTATGGTCCATCCATGGAGGTCTTTCCAATTGTCGTCGGATACCTCGGTAGGCTTTGATCTCATTAAGAAACCGGGCTAAAACGACGATGAAGGCCTTTTCTTGGATCGGTTTTCAGTGTACTGTTGCCCAAGGTCTATCCAATTCAATGTGGGTAAAGTACCCACCCGCATGTACATGACAAGAAGAAATGTCTACAAACGTCACAAAGAAATGTCAAAAAACCGAATAACTACTCCAATGCGGGTTCAGTAACCTCAAGTAAGCTAGGCTATTCATTGCTGGAAAAATGTTGACCCGGTTTCAGGAAAAAGGAACACATATTGCTCAATCAGGTGAGTATGATCCGGCATCTCCAAACCAGTAACTCGGAGATTGTCAAAGGTTGTGTGAAAGAAGCCCCAAAATGTCATTTGACAAAAATTGTAATAGGTTCTTTAAGCGTCGAATACAGTTAAGGGCCAATTTTTGAGCCGTGGAAATATAAGGTGTCCAATATAGTTGACATCTTACCATCTAGATAATGATGGGCTGATTTCTTCCATTCATTCGTCTTTATTGCGACTCTTGGCGGAAAAAAAGTGAAGGAAGAGTGAAAAACAAACATGATCTTTGTCAGAAAGATACCAATTTCTCGTCACATCATTCGAAAATGTCTTTTCAAACCCTAATTATAAACCCCAGAATGATGTCAAATTTCTCTTCGCTTAAAAAAACCAATATTTGATGAATTGCGTTTATTTTAACAATAACACGTCCATTCTGCTTCTTCACCCATTATTCGACGTCAGACAATTGAAGATATTCTTAAGGCATTATACCACGTATTATGAAATTCGGCTTGTTGGTCCTTTTTCCGTCAGCTATGTCTTGCAAGTTGAAGATTTTGGTATGAGAAGCATTGTAATGCACCGCGTAAGGAAGATTTCTAAGCATTTTTATCTTCTTGAACACCAATAGGTCTTCAATAGGGAAATACTGATCGCTGCTTTCCAATTCAGTATACTTTCCAGATTTCTAATCAAGAATAAGTAGTAATTTGTTCTCTAAGAAATAAATCGATTGAATATACTCCCCTCTTTTACCAATGAAAACTTTCTGTTGACCATCTAATACGATAGGCCAGATTGACGCGTGGGGCATATCTTTGGGCAAATCTTCCATTTGTCTGGACTTCTAGAATAGAAAATCGATTAAAAAAGTACAAGTTGAACCACTTTCAGATTGATGGCAATCACGTTCACAATGAAATCAGATTTTGGTTTTAAATTTATTGACAAATATTTAATTGTTCAGTTTTAAGATTGTAATTCATTTGCATTGCAATTTCTAGCGGTTTTCCTATTTGATTTTATAAAGAGCTTTTCCGCTGAAGTAAGCCCCCGCTTCCTTTTTTCAAAGTTGAAATTTGATGGCCAAGGCTTTTCAAAAAAGAGTCAATCTACATACTGCTTGGTTTTTGACATTTTGAAGCCAGAGCAAGAGGATAATGATTAAGGGTCAGATAATTTGTTCGGTGAGATTAAGCTTTCCACCATTTTGTTCATTTTTGGGCCAAAAAAAAACTATTTCATGAATTTTAACATAAAATATCCGCAAACGTTTAATCCGATAATGTTTAAAAGTAGCTCAGATAAGTGTGTTAAATCACTTAAAGCCCATTAAAATGCATCATTGTCAAAAGCGTAGTCAATCAGTATTAAACATACTCTTAGTTATGTATTGACGTAAAATTTCATAAACTTCTATTTAGTACATGCTCAGTTAATACAACTTTACAGATGCGTTTTACACCTTGAAAGATCGAAAAACGGCCTAATAATGTTTCCAGTTATTCCCAAGGAATATTATTGTCTTTTTTAATGACATGAAAAGAAATTACATTTCTCCATTTCCTTTAAGATTTCTTTAAAAGTTAAAAGTAGTTAAAATGTCACTTAAAACTCACAAAAGATGCAAAATTGCCTTTCATTTTACTCGAGTGCCAAAAGCAACACTATCCTAACCTAAACTATTTGAATGATACACGTGAGAGTTTAATTTTTACCTAATATACTTCTCAGCAAGTGCTTTAAGATATACGTTGAAAGCAAGATATTTTATCGTTTGTCTGGTGGATTTGAATAAAATTTGAGTTGAAACCGCAACTAAGGCTACTCCCAAGATCTATTGACTGAGTTTTTAAAAATATCATCTCTTTGTAGGTTTTAAATGGATTAATATTCTAATATGAGCTAAAATCCATCATGATTTTTTACATAAGTTGTTTCTTTTTTTTCAATAACAACGATAATTAAAATTTTACTTATTAAAAGTCTTGGCATTTGCACAAAAACTTTATCAGCATTGTGGATACCACCGTGAACAGAAAACCCCTTTACAACAGAACAGCCCGAGGGCAAGGATCAGGGATTGTATTGAGCCCAAACAGCAAGAAGGTCGTGGCAAATATTGATCAAGCACTGTTACCTTAAATACCACGCGAAAATTCTGGAATATCCAAACAAATAAAAAACTAGTTTCACGTTTTTTTAAACTTATTTTTTTTCCATTTTCACAACTTATTTTGGCTAATTTTCGAAACTTAAAAACTATTTGTCCGATCCCGCATAATATGGAAGGAAAAGGATGGTGGTATTTCGTTAAAACCATTAGTGTCGGAAAAACGTGTCTTTGACAAGTTTGCACAATACACCAAAGGTACAAGGCGCTGATGGTGAGGAGGGCATTATTTCTCCCAGTTGCCCGTTTTTTGTTGGCATAATTTTTGACTCTTATAATCACCATTGAAAGCAAACGCCAGTGCTGGAAACATTTATCTTACAAAAGAATAGCTATTTATACAATATGCTTCTATTTATGCTTCTTGGCGTTGAGTTTATAAAGGTGAGGCTTGAAGAAAGTCGACAAGGTCAAGACACCTTGAATGAGTTCGCTATTTCATGCCGTCGAGTTTGAGGAGAAGAGCGAGTTCTTGCCCGAGCTTCTCTTCACACAAGAGGGCATGATGAAATGGCGAACCCATTCAAGGCGTTGACCAATTGACTTTTTGAGATCCGCACTTAAATAAAGTGCATGCAAAGAACGCCGCCGCTACACAGTTTTCGTTTATAAGAACCCGTTTTCAAGTTATGAATTACCCTCAAAACCACTAGAAGCCAAATTTGACGCTAGAGAATGTCTATTTTCTTCTCGAGTGGCTGGAAACTTAGATTCCGGCCACTCGTGAATACAGCGCCACGAAATAAGATTTCTAATGGTGGCGTTTGGTTTCCTTGGCGTACTGGAGAGGGAATTTTATACCGCTGAAAACCGCTTATTGTAAAAGAAAACGGTTTATTTAATGCCTGTTACTCCCTTTGGACAAAGCTCGTTGAAATTCAGATTTAAAGAATCCGATGACATGGCAAACACCTGAAACTCATTTGACTTCCTTTTGTATGAAGAGAAAATCTGAAGGGAAGCTCTTGCTGGAAAAATTGATGACATGAATAACTAATTTTTTGACGCCAGTTACTCTCTCTAAATGAAGTTAATGAATATGAGGCTTGAGGCTTGAGGCTTGAGGCTTGAAGAAAGAACTGTTGTGAGGTCGCAATGTCATGATATTAAGTTTGAGGCGAAAAGAAAGAAGAGCCTATAATTTTTAAAAATGTCATGCCAAGAAAGTAATGGTCGTTGACTAAATTATTGTAATAACATCAAAAGGAAAATACCTTAGATCTTGAAAATTTTCAAATTTCATGACTTTTTGGAAGGACTTTCACAAACTGCTTACGTTTTTCTTCATATCAAGAACATAAACGCTCCGTTCTCTTGTTTTTGACCTTTCTTTTAACTCCAAGTTGTAGCGCCAACCTCCTACAGCTACAATATTGCCGTCATGGACTCTTCCAATTGTCTGCATGCACATTCCATAGTCTCCCTTGACCCATAAAGGTTGGCCAGAAGGTACAAACGTCTCTCCATTGAAGATGAATGTCTTCTGATTTTGATAATCATACATCCAAATCCGTCCATCTGATAAAGATATAAGTTTACTATTCTTACTCGGCTTGGGATAGATCGTGGGGAACGGCACTTCTTTCGGCTTATCAGTGTGCTCCTCTATCTCAAAAGTCAACATATAAGCTGTAAATAAACCGTGTTTAGGGTCATCAAAACGTTTTTGACAAAAGTCGAGAGACGACATCCATTTCAAATGTGAGAACTTTTCGATCTAACTTAAGTACTGATTCTGTAAGTTCTTCTTGAAAGAAACGATGACTCGCTCAAACTCGTCATCCAAGTCCTCTGGCCAAAGCTAGGTTTCTGTGAGGGAAATGAGCAAAATCTCTCTATCGATATCAATTCGGACATTTAGGCAAGCGCTGGTACCAGCAAACAAACTTGCCTGCCAATGCCAGTGATGCAAAATTGGCGTTTCAAACTGGTTTTAACGAAGCTGACCTTTCCTCATATAGCAATGTGAAAGAAGGGTCAGCTTCTCAAAAACGTGTTTGAAGCCCCAAACATGCATCACTGCCTCTGGTACCAGCAAACAAAGGTACCTGCCAGAGCTTGCCTAAACGTCCCCATAGCTAGCTCCTTAAGCGTCTTGACTAGAGTGCTAGTCAGAGAAACGTCACTCACAAGATTTTTGAGATTTTTTTGGCTCCCTGGCAGCTGCGTGGTGTGTGCGATGAGGTTCAGCTTTGAACAAATTTAGTTACGTGATTCTCAAAATCAAGTTCCGAATTCAGGGAGCCTGTGAGTTGATAGCTCGTTAGTCTGCTTTGGTTGAAACTGCGTAACGCAAGAGAAGTCGATCAGCCTGACACCCTACTGCCCGACTACCAAAATGTGTTCAAAGCAAAGTCTCAAGTGGCTTGGTCGGAGTGACTTTTCTCTATCAAGCCCTCTAGTCTTGACCATTGTGCTATCCTTTTTGGAAATGAGGCAATGTACTTTGAACTTAAGCCCTGTTCTGGCTTTAGGACATTCAATGGACTAGAACTCTGACGTTACTAGGCGCGGTGCTAAAAAATCCAATTAGGTAACTGTTGGCGATGCTCTTAAGACTTTTAAAGATGGTTTTTTACGTTCACAATACAAGAGGAGCAATTTCTGCTTGATTGAAAAAGTTGGTTAACGCTCAAAAATGTACAACTTGTCACTTAAAACACACATCATGGCACATTGGACAAGAAGTGCAAAAATATCAAAATCATTGGAAGTGTTAGATGCTCTTTCACCAGAAATTTCCCATGCATTTAGCACCTACCTAGCTATTGCAAGTTGAATGTTCCAGATTTTGTCAAAGCAGGGCACCAAATGTCTTAACGGTACCTTGACAATAATTCATTAACAAAATACATACATTTTCGATCTCATATTCTCCTATTGTTTATTTTATTCCGTTCAACGGAAACCATTTGCTAAAGATGGTACATCAAGTCAATAAAAGCTCATTAGAAATAAATATTTTGGAATCAAAATTCAAAATCTATCCTTCAAATATTACTTGTCAAAAAAATTGCGGGCGACTGAAGCCAGAAATGGACAAGACTTGATTACATGCTAACACAAATATTGTAAAATAACGGATCCAATGAGACATTTCGCAATAAAGGCAATTTAAAAAAATTGCGGTTAGGTTTTCCCACACTTGAAGCGTGACCAAAAGTCTAGTGCAAATTTGATCAAAGGACTGCTTTAAAATGGCATGGATTTTCATAAAGTTACAGCGAACTGTCCAATAAGAGTCATAAAGCACATTTATGAAATATCGATTTCAAATAAACATTTTCAGTTTGTTTAAGCGACCTGATATCTTGTATTTCTTTATGACTGGAAGGACGACTTCAAATTTCACGCAACCTCTTATTTCTTCGATCGTTTCTCTTCATTCGCTCCTTTTTACAGTCTGAGAGGGTCACTGATGACTGTTCATAAACCTACCCCCCTAACTGCCACCTTACAATTACGTTTGCTAAACGATCCCTTGCGAGCTTACTATTTTGTTTGTGATTTGTATTTGACAGAGACTCTTTACCCATTAAAAAGAGCTTTTCTCGAATTTTGGGGTAAATTTTAAGGTAAAGAGTTTTATCCGTGGTGAGATCAAATTAATTTCAAAATCAAGGTTGCTAGAAAATATAAAGTGGAAGCACCTGGCGATTTCAACGTAACTTAAAGAAATATGTTTGAGTAAAGATAAATCAAGGTTTCTTTATGAGGTTGTCAAATGGGTTACCAACATTCCACCAGCAATGTTGTATGACCTTGAAAATGTAAATTGGTAGCCCTAGTAAGCTCCACTCTGAGGTAAGTGCAGTTTTTCGTCTCATACCCCACACCCAAATTTTAACAAATTAGTTACAATCAAATTTTGTTAGCGGCAAAAAAACCAAAACCAAACATACGTACAGTAATAGAATAAAAACCACAACACATGATTTTAAATCACAAACAGAATGCTAGCACACTAGAAAAGAAGATGAAGAAAATACTCCAACTCTGGAGATCTATTTGAAAAACAGCATTTCTTAAACTTCTTTTTTTTAAGTGTTCTACTCACAGTCTTTTTTGCGTAATTTCCAACATCAGGAGACACAATTGCGGACACCATAGCTTGCCGCCTTCAGCATTGCCAATGAATTTGAATTTACCCATATTCTTTAGAGGCGTCCCGTTTGCCGCAAACAGCAACGTGCGAGATGACTCCAGGGTTGTGGAGCCCTCCGGGCATATAGGCATCGGTACTACAGTCCTAGCTGCACCAGAGTCAGGTAAACCTTTAATGATACATTTCCCCCATTTGTCTTTACACATAATACTGATGAGGGTCATTTCATGCGTAGATCTCAATTGGACCGTGTTGAATCGAGTGATTGACGGAGATCAACTTGACTCAGCATTATAACGGACACCGGGCGATCCTTGGCGGCCCTGCTCTCGAGGTCGTCCCCGTGATGGACTCGGGCTGCCCGAGGGGCTACGCTGGCGGCACAGACTCTTGATGTGCCCCGCCTTGCCGCACGCAAAACATGGTTTGTCCCGAAATGGGCAGTACTCCCTGGCATGAGGTTGGCCACATCCTTTGCAATTGGCCGCAATTGTGGCCAAAATGGCATCTGCGGATGGGATGGCCTCCACCTTCATCAAAGTACCCACCGGGGATGGGTTACCCATGTCCTTCAGCATCCCCTCGTGGAGTGCCGCCTTGCTCGCAAAGTCATTCAAATCAGGATCCTTCATCTCCCGCAGCTTCGCGAACAGAGGAGGGTCGTCGCGGCAGCCAGCCAATGCCAGAAAGACGATCAGTTGGGCTGCACTGATAGAGGACAGCTCCGCTTCTCCAGTTTGATGTCGGAGATTGGCCATAAAATCCTTGAAGGTACGGCCATCCTTCCTTATTTTGAACAAAGCTAACCGGCGTTTGAATAGTGGTTTGAGCTCTAAGAAGTGATTTTCAATGACGAGATAGCACGCCTCAATTGACGCGGCATCATCAACGTCAATGTTGATAGCAGCACATAGGTCGCTGTGGAGGAAGTTTTTCAACATTGCTTTTTTCCATCCATGTCCAAAGCTTCGTTGTGAGATGCCTTATAATATGCTTGAAATTTTTCCAGCCACACTCATCTCAAAAGGTTCGGACTCGGCAGATAACATGGGGGGTTTCAAGTCCGAAACAGGCTTGAACTGTGCCCTTAAAGGCACCAACGGCACTGGAGGCGATTGGTGATCACGGTTCGGAATGGTGCGGGACATTAGTAGTTCCGCTACCTTGCTGATTTTTGCAGCCTATTCGTCAGTGGCCTTGGCCTTGTCCTCATTGATGGCGTCCACCTCGGCTCCGATTTCTTGTTTAATGGCAACATCGTCGTATAAATCAATCATCTCGTCCATTTTCTATTCAGCGTTCGCAAGAAGACGCCATAACCTGTCCTCTGGTTTGTTGAAGTCGCGGACGAGTTGCAACTTTTTCGAAATCTGCACCTTGCGGTTGGCGATTTGCTCCTTGAGGCCCATTTTCACGAATCGTGACGAAGATTGGTGAAGGAGACGACAAGCTCCTATGGAAACTCTAGTTGCGTGTCGGCGGGTTGCAGGGCAGAAGTGTGAATAGTTAGGGGCGTGGTACGGAAACTATTGCTGCGCCATGTTGTTTTTGTGTAAGGCGATGGGAATAAGAACAAAAGACGAAGGGAAGTCTCTCAGTGGAACGCCAAGAACAGAATGTATTTCGACAGCAGAACACATGAGTTATACACGAGCATATCCAATGAGCAGAACTGCCAAATACTACACTTGTCTGGGATTTTTGAACGTAAAATCAATTCGTCTTGAATGATGATTATCTGGATAACCTGTTTTTTAAAAGGAACCGCACAGACCTAGCATTTAGATTTGGGCGAGAACAGTCTTGCTTTTGGTCAACAGAAAAGTAGCAAATAAAACATAAGTTTTCTTTTAAAGCTTAGGACCTAAGTGATTTTTTTTCAGAATTGGGGGAAAACATAGGAAAAGGCAAAACAAGCAAGTTTTACCAAATGGTGTAGATTACTTCAACGAAACAATTTTCTGGATAAGTATGGATTTGTTTTATGACCCAAACGGGAAAAACTTACTCTCATAACTGTTGCTTTATCAAATGATGTTGCGATGGAATGAATTTCCAGGGTTTTGGTGTTCAATGATCGTATTTTAACGTCATTCCAAAAAAGGAAATCTGATGGTTCGTCCTCTGTGACCAATTGTACTCCATGGGTTTGATTTTCTATGATTTGAATCAAAACCAAATTTTGGTTTTTGGTAGTTGCCAACTCATATATACCTTACAATGGGAGGTGCACCTATATTACACATCAATGGATATGTTCGATGAGCATATCCAGCTGAAGGTGGGTAAGGCTTTTCAAATGTGTGGTTGGATATATCGCACGTTTAAGTCCAGAGATAGCATCACGATGCTAACTCTGTACAAGTCGATTGTCCAGCCACATCTTGAATACGCCTCACCCATTTGGGCTCCAATGAGTTCAGCAGTTTGCAAAAGGTCGAGCAAGTCCAAAGATGTTTCACTAGGAACATCACAGGAATGAGAGAGCTCTCGATTGGGAAAGGTTAGAACGGTTGGGATTGTACAGTACTCAGAGAAGGTACGAAAGGTATCTGATATTGTACGTTTTCAAAAGTATCCATGAGCTTTGTCCCAACCCAGGGTTTAGGGTCAATTCTAGTGACCGCAGAGGCTTAATGTGCGTTTTGAGAGCACCTTCAAGTCTTCGAGAATCCAGGCTAGTTCGAACAATGAAGTCCACATCTCTTCTTTCTCGGGCTCCTTCATTGTTTAATTTGCTTCCCTCTGATATTCGTAGGGAATACGTAGGCCTTGTTGATCCGGTAGCATCTTTCAAGTCAGACTTGGACAAATTTTTAGATAGCATTCCAGATCAACCCTACATTTTAGGACTAACTCGGTCTGCCAACTCAAACTCATTGGGAGACCAAATATCATATAAAGATTGAAAGGTAATAAATAGACGAATTATAACCTTTTATTTTAATAGAACGGGGGATTACATTCCCTGTAGTGGTTAGAAAAGCCCGGAAAAAACAACCAAATGAAGAGAAAAAGATGGTTGAAGCGAAATTGATTAACGCACGACCAAGTGGTGCTTGGGTATTGGGATTCGGCGGCGTTACACAAGGACACTAAAGCAAGGAAACGCCACCTTTTTGTGATCACCAAACCTTTCCCGCCAAGTAAGGCCTAAACCTTTTGCCGCTGAAATTTTTGAATGTCAGTTATCGGCATAATAATTGAACAAAATATGTGACTAATATCATTTTCGTAACTATTGATGGTATGTGCTTAAAACCAGGCATTCAGATAAACTTAAAATGACTTTAAACATGTCTTAAAGTACAACAACTGAAAAAAACTAATTAGGTTTTCTTGATAAAACAAGAATTTGCTCAAAACACAATCAATAAATTCTCTTTTGCCAAAAATATTACTAGTAGAAAATTCTTTCAGACACATCTTGTTCAAATTTCAAGTAATTTGACGCATTTGTTATGACTACTATGGTTCTCACTCTAGGAATGGCCCTCAATCCAAAAGTAGACATACTGTAGCTCAGAGCTACATATTGTTCTTTAAACTCATATGGATGCTTCATAATCATGAAATAATAATTTTAAGAGATATGGCACCTGTTTTATTTGACTATTTTGGTATTTTGGATGCTTTTGCAAGAAAAACAATTTATTGGAGTCCAAAGTGCAAATTGAGATCTAGTCTACTGTACTTTGATATTTCTCTGTGCCCCTTAAATAATGCCTGCCTTTTATGCAAACTTCCTAATAAGAAGAAATTTATACTCTACAAAAAGATAACTCATTCAAATGTGTGGGTTTAGACAAAATTATCAATTGTCCATCCAAGATATTCTAATATGTTAACATTTGTGTACATGCACTTTTATTGCTTATTCCATACACTTTTTTTATATTTTGTCAGTGTACATTACCCATCAATTAATAAAATGATGCTTGATGATTTTCTTTCTATGTGTGTTTTTGAGCCAATTTTACACAATATTTCACCAATTTCAATCGAAAAACAATTTTGATTGTTTTTGATTAATTTGATGTTCATTTATTCCCCTGACTTTCAAGATTAATTCAGAAATATTTAGTATATGGACGGAGTTGTATATCAAGGAGATCATTATTTAATTAAAAACACCTTAATGTACTATGCAGTACGGATAATCTTGTTTTATTCATACTGGAGTTAATGTCTTGATTCAAGGCAATGGCCTAATTGGGCGGTGAGGGGAAATCTGTGTCGTTTCCTCTCTATAGAGTCCCTGCGTTACATCACAAAGCAAAAGCTAAAAGTAACCAAAGACTGCCATTGGTTGAAAGTGAGGACAAACAAAGTCAGGTAAGCCATTTCTGTCTAGATAAAGAGGCGAAATAGGTGGGAAATTCAAATTGAACAGAAATTGCCATCTTGAAGTCATTGATTTTTTCGATATCTGTTACTATATGACCCTTTGGTGTCAGATTCAGAATCAAACAAAATGAGAATCCTGTTTGTTTCATACTCATGGAGTAAAAGGGAGAAATCGTGCAGACCAGTACATAAATCTTGAACCAATGTCCTCAAATTTCTTATGTATTGTAAACTTGATGACAGACTAAATATTTAAAAGTCCAAATTGCCAGTACGATGGATTTCACAAGATATCTTGGCGTAGTTAACTATGGCGGAGATCACCAGGCGGAAAACCACTAGCGAAGATCATTGATGGGGAAACCGATGGCCACCATAAAAAATGTATCCAAAAATGTATTTTAAATGAGTTTCAAGTTACCCAATATTTTATTTTGAGTTAAAATAGCATTACACAATGTAACGAAAATAATTCATCTGAGATCGAAAATGTACTTAATATGCCAGGTAATTAGTGGCAATTGGTCGTCAGCGAATTTGGTGGCTAAATTTTAACGAAAACTGGACCATTCAACTTGTGACAGCTGGTGGCCATCGGTTTCCCGCAACAGTAATCTCCGCCAGTGGATTTCTGCCCGGTGATCTCCGCCATAATGAACTCCGCCAACGGCAATCTCCACCACCATTGAACTCCCCTAGGGTGAACTTCGGCAGCGGCAATCTCCGCAACAGAAATAACCGCCAACGATAATCTTCGCCAAGGGTAATCTTCGCCATGGTAAACTCCGCCCGCCATAAAACCCGCATGATGGAACTCCACCAATGTTGACTTCTCTATGATATATTCCTAATTCTGCCAATTGATGCAGATTGCTCTCAAAAAAAGGAAATCCACCAAATAGATCATTGTCTAAGACAATTTTCCAAGCAATGAAATGTACTCCACCATAAATGTACTCCTCCAGAGGGACGGACCTTCGACAAAGTATTCTGAATTTTAGTCTTGTAAGTCTGATCAGAATACGGAAAAATTGGAGCTGAAGTCATAAAAATTCGCCTTTACAATTAAGTCTTGAGACAAAGTTTTTATCTCTTCTTTTACTTTTTTTTCAAATCTTTATACGTTATTTGGTCAGGGCATTAGTAACAAAATTACAACTAACGAAATTACAGTAATTCTTTCCTTTTTTCGAAGAAAGAACTGTAATTGCATTACATTTTAAAATTGGGTAATTGTAACGACTCAAAAACAAAAAGAATTACTCGTTACTCGTTTCTTTTTCAGCTTATAGAATGGCCTTTAATTTTTCGTTTATCTCGCTCGTGATAGCTGAGGAGACTGAAGGCTCAACAGAAATTGTCTTTTTTGCTACTTCAATCTAGCATATTATGAACAGTGACAGTTCGGGTTGAAAATTGTGCTTGCTGTCAACTACTCTGAGAGTATTCTTGATTTTAAATTTTCTTGCATAGGCTACTGTATTGTTTACACCTTCTCAATCAAATTCTTGTGGACTGAGAACTTGATTCAGTGCAAATGTCAAGCAAGGAAAATCTTCTTTTTGGCTTGATCAAATTTCCAAAGCCTTCTCATTTGCACGACTTAAGGTGTAGGCTACTAACAGGGAAGCTTTACCCACTTCACCAACATCCCAGACAGGGCCCCAATCTTGACTCCTCAAAGCATTTGGACGCAATACATTTTGAACAAGTAGGCGAAGACTAAATGCTAAGGTTTATTGTTGAAAAATGTTACATATATGCTTCAAATGTTACGCAGTAGGACTGCTTGAGTCAAAAAACACAACTTCTTTAGAGAAGAATGAATGGTCTTGATGGGGTACAGCCATTAAATATTGGTCATCAGAAATTCTAATAAAAGTAATTGTAACGAGTAACGCCATAACATTTTTTTCAAGTAACGGTTGTGTAACGAATTACTATTTTTGACCAATGTAACTGTAACTGCAATTCGTTCCTTTTTTGAGGAACGACTAATGCCCTGTATTTGGTTTACCAACAAACTTGAGTTGGTAGGCCTAACTAGTCCTTGTATGTAGAGTTTATCCAGCTAAGTATTTGTCCAAGTCTGACTTGAAAGATGCTACCGGATCAACAAGGCCTACGAATTCCCTTAGAATATTTGAGAGAAGCAAGTTAAACAATGAAGGTACCCAAGAAAGAAGAGAGGTGGATTTTATTGTTCTAATTAGCCTGGATTCACGAAGGCTGGAAGGTGCTCTCAAAAGGCACATTAAGCCTCTACTGTCACAAGAATTGACCCTAAATCCTGGGTTGGGACAGAGCTCATCAATGCTCTTGAAACCGTAGAGTATCAGATACCTTTTTTACCATCTCTGAGCGCTGTAAAGTCCCAAACGTATTATATTGCCATAATACTACATGGGTTCCCTTTTCTTTTCTCTTACTTAAACGTGGAAACTATACTGAAATGGGGTTTTATTTGATGGATTATTTCTTGCTACAAGTTTCTCTATTAAAAGAGAGCTAACCACACATTGCATCAGTAAACCGCAAATTTGGTCAAATGTAATTTCAACTTGGACTACTTAAAATGGGTTCTCCGCCCAAACGCTTTCCATATTGAGCTATTTAGACTGCCGCGTAATTTTTTGACTAGTTGTTAATTTTATTCCAGGCGTTAATTCCAGGAGAATGTTTCACTTTATTTCTTGACTATTTCCAGTGATGAATACCTTCCTGCATTTGAAAGCGCTAAAACTTAGCAAAATAAGTGGTTGTAAAAAGCTTGGAAGCTTTGCAGAGTGCAATGAAATTAAAACCATCTTTGGTGCCTTCTGGAAAGCTTTTCCCCAGCACTTAAACAATTCCTTGACTATATTGAGTTTCAAGTTTTAATTACAAGGGATTATTTTGTACTGTCACCTGGGCGGCTTATCGGCTTCTGTAATTGCAGATTTCAGTCCTCAATCCGGTCTATTCTAAGAGGATTTGCCATTTTGCATGAAGTTCTCCAACCACCAATGGCTCGAGGATGGACACGGAAAGGCTCACCCACCCACTTCCCCTTCTCCTTCCTGCCTTCAGCGTGGCCCTAGATTTTTTTCCTGAGCTCACGGCAATGCTTTCTTGTATTTTCGACAACGATCGGAAAGTGGTAGCAAAAAATTGTTACACTAAAAAACGGGAATCTTAACAAAATGTTTAAAATTGCCCCCATATAGAACAGTTTTTAAAACAATTGATTGTCACCCCTATGAATTTCTTCTGAGTCTCTAGTGATGAAACACGACGCAACAATGCTACTTCACCAGATCTAGAAACACTCTTTCACGCATGCTAAATCTCCATGGTTTATGCTTTTATGCTATTATGCTTGTCCCCCTCACATGAAAGAACTCTGTTGAACACAGTGGTAAAAATACCCTTCAAAGTTTTGATGGAAATTCCCAAGCACATCTTGGCATTTTTCTCCCTCAGAAAATTATGGGAAACAGTTTTGATTTTATTGGTTTATGAAATTCTAGCCCACATAAAAAACTTACATACCTAAAAACATTATAAAAACTCAAATTTTCAAGAACCTACTCAATGTAAATTGGGAGCACGTTTAGTTAGCTCTAGAATATAATTTATGGTATCATCTATCTCACCGCTACTTAGTAACATGGGATTTAGTGGTCCAAATTTCATCGTTTTTAGCCTCAAAATGCCCCGGTTATATGTTAATCCAATTTCCCAAAGACCTAATATCGATTTTCAATATCACAATAAGGAAAGATTATTTTTCTTTTTCTTGCATAGTCTCACAATAGCTAAAAATGCTATATGATGTCACTTCAAACACATTAAAAGTGTAATCTTTGAAAATGTGTTTTACAATCGTCATGGGTACACTTAGTTAAGCATTCACTTCAATTCTGAAGACAATACATACAACAAACCATGTTTTAGATTTTGTCGTTTCTTGAAGACTTTGTTAAACTGATCAAAAATAGCTCCTTTCACCATTGCTTAGTTACAAGGGATTTAGTGGTCCAAATTTCAGCGTTTTAGCCCCAAAATGCCCCGGTTAAATGTTAACTCAATTTTCCAAAGATTTAATATCGATTTTTATTATCACAAATATAAAAGATTATTTTTCTTTTTCTTGCATAATTTCAAATTAACTGAAAATCTTATATACAACCATATCTAAACCCTCAAAAGAGCAGATTTTTGAAAATTTATTTTATAATCGTCTAAAGGACATTTAGTTGGGCGGTCACTGAAAATTTCATAAATATCAATAAAGTATTAAAGAAGCTATTTTAGTAAGCGTCGTCATAAGCGTCGTCACCAATTCAAGACTCAGATACAAATGGTAGGCATGAGGCCAATGAATTGGTAGTCTTTTTCAACCACCCTGACATTTTGAATGACAGCCCTACCTTTGATATTTTTCAAAATAACCAACAGACCAAGCCCAACCAGCCAAAGGCCAAAAGAAATAGAGTAGCCCTTAATTTATTCTACGATTATGGGTAGTCATTAAGCTGAAAGTTAAAGATGGCACACTCAGTATCATACATGTGAACATAGCCGACATCAAAAAACGTCTGGTGGGATAATGAAAAGGGGCGGGTTATCCTCATTCGTAAGAGGGAGGTATTTAGACATGTTGTCTCATGTTGTGATGGTAAATAGTTTTTGATAAGCTATTTTATCATTCTAAAACTATGAAGTGAGAAAAAGTTTTTCCAAGCTGATTCACACAGATAGTACGGGATGGTGGCCACATTTACAGACAGAGATTCAAACCTGGCTGGTTTCACCCATTCAAAGACTGGTCTGACATAGTTTCAATCCAATCTAAAACGGGGTATAGTTACGACGGGGGTAAGGAAACCCCCCGTGATCTTCATTGGATGACTCATGGAATTGAGGATGGCCATAACGAGTCCGTTCCACGCAATGAGACAAATTGATAATCACGCAACTAAAGTACCGAAATCGGACTCCGAAAGTCCATTTGACATGCAGCTCAAAGTTGCCAGGTGGCGAAATTCACCGCCAAATAATTCAAAAGTGGCTGAATGAAAAAGTTGTTTGCGGCGTTAAATTTCAATTGGCGGTAAGCCGAAAATGTGGCGGAATGAATTAAATGTTTGCGGTTTGAAATTTTAATTGGCGGGACGCCAAAAATGTGGCGGCATATGGCGGAATGAAACATGAAGGAACTTAAAAAAAGGCGTGTTTGGTAATGTCGCAACTTTTAGTTGTTGCTTTCATTTTTAGTTCCACATGTTTTTGACCTGACTCATTTTATCTTAATTCAGCTGAGTTTAATAAAACGTCATTGTTTTGTTGCAATGGTATCTGAAATGAAATGGATGAGAGAGTTAATTGCAATTTGCCCAATGGCATGTGTGGGTTGGTTTTGGGTGGAATTCTTTTTAGGTCGAGCCTTGACTCAAAGTGCTTTCACACAATAACAAGATCCAGCTCAAGCTTTTCCCTAATATGCAACTAGCTTCACAATACTTCACATATAAAAGAGCAAATACTAAAATACTTGCATTTTAGTCCAGGTGTCTGAGGTGCCAGGTGCCTGAGGGAGAGTTGAGATAAAGCACTGAGAGGAAACAAATTAAATCTAGAAACCTGCATGGTTAGGGGTATACTAATTTCGGCGTTCCAAGCTAGGAGACAAGAGGACATTTGATCTTTGAAGACTTTGAAAGTTCTTCATGGTTTAGTGTTTTGTTTTTACGGGCTTTTCCAATGGCCGAGTGGGTCAACTTATAAACGGACTACGTAACGGGAAAATAATCCCCAGTAATATCAAAATAGGGGCAATATTTGAACGTGCATTGTCTGATCTCTAAAAAAAGTTAAGATCTTAGAAGACCTAGCCGTTGAAAGAGAGAGTGATTTCATTCATTTCTATAATAGAAGCCTGGCTTCGACAAGGGGTCATAGATGAAGAACTAACCATAGTTGGTTTTAACTTAGTTCGTTGTGATAGGATACGCCCTAATAATCCCATATTCCCACATGGGGGTGTAGAAGAACTTGCCCTGATTTCAATTCTGAAATAGGCCTATTGATAAATTAGGTTCAGTTAGTTTTTGGAGCAAGTTTGCTTTTAGTGCAATGTTTTTACCCGCCCTAGTCATGATGTATTACAACCAATTATTGTTTTTTTTTTCAGATAGCACAAGGACATCTAGCGACGATAGCACGATACACACACCTGTGGTAGAGGTGGAGAGCCCAGAGTTGAAAATTGCTCAATTGGACGCGGCCCTTCAAGCCAAAGACTTGGCCCTTCAAGCCAAAGACGCGGCCCTTCAAGCCAAAGACGCTGCCATAGAAGAAATGAAAAAGTCCAACAAACAACTTTGTGAAGAGATGGCTTGTGTGAAGCTTGCTGATAAGCTGAAGGAGACACTTTCCTTAGCAACGAGAGGAAATGAAGACCCCAAGCAGTTGGCACGACAAATGACCGAAAAAATTGATGAAGCAAAAGACTACGTATGGTCTTTAAATTATAATGCAAATGTTTTTTAGATCTTGGTAAATAGTTGGCTAGTTCAAGGTTAAATACCCAAATGACTTGAAGTTTTGTAGAGTAGAACTTCGATTGAACGATATTGTCCGTCAGCAGAGAACATTATTAAAGCGAAATTTATCATTAGATAGAGATTCGTTAAATCGAAGTTAGACTATGCAGGGTCTTTCAGCAAAATTGATCAGTAAGACGTTGCAATAGAAATAGTCGTCGTAGGCCACAACGCCAAAGAAATTTCAACTGTAATTCCAGCAATGGGAAGGGAAAGCTCTACACTACTGATCTGCGCTTGTTGCAAAATGGCATCAAAATTGGCCTTTTGTCTTAATTCATTGTTGTAGTATTATAACTTAAAGACCACGATATAGTTGCACTATAACCTCTTCAATGAAAAAACCCTGAACATCACTTACGTTTTTGCATTCAATCAATGGAGATTGTAAAACATATGGAACGAGTTTTTATCCTTTATTGTAATCACCTCAATAATGTTATTTCCAGTGAATAGTTTTTGCAATGTAAGGAAGCTAATAGTGGTTGGATGATTTCAATTTGAATAAAAGTGTTTTTAAAAAGATCTCTTATTTTTATTTCAACCTTATTCAAAAATTAGACTGGTCTCATTGACTGACCTCATCGACTAGCCTCGTTTTCATCTTCACTTTAGCCACGGACTTGTAGAAATATGGACTGCGAACGAGCTTCCCGCCCAATCGGCCTGCTCTTGGTCATAGCAAATCTGAGCCACTTTTCGAATAAAAGTGATTAAATAAAAAAACGTAGACCTCCTCAATCAAGGGTAGGTCATTTTTATATCATTTGCTTGTAAAGTGGACTGTTTCAAAATTATGTTGTCAAAAGCTTATGTAGCTGACCTAGAGCAGGCCGAAAATTTGAATTTTATGTACTGTTTACTACATAACTTTAACACTGTCTCCTGAGTTCCCTTAGCCTACGTTTGGCCTCAAATTTGACCAAGTTCATCTATTCAACCACATCTTGCGGTCGTATGAAGTGCTTATTTGGAATAAGATGAGCGGTTTAGGAGACACGAAATTTTGGCTTCCTTTCGCAGTCCATATCTCTAGAAGTCGGTGCTTTAGCCTATTCTCTGTCTATGTGGTCCCTCATTCTAGGCTATTCTTGAAGAGACCAGAGATACGAGGGTTTGTGAGTACAACTGGTTAAGTTCCGGCGGCCGACGGATTTGGTTCCGTGAATTTAGCAATGAGTCAGAGTCTCTACTCCCCGGAATTTTCCCACACCAAGAACCTAAATGAACCTAAATAAAACTTTTAGACTATATTTCGACATTCATCAACTAGACATTATTTAAAATAGTGGGTCAAACAGTTTGCTTTGGCGAACTATATAAGAAGTCTAGAATGAAAGTATTAGCTACATGTGGGATAAATCTAAAGAAATTGACCATGCTGTTAAATTCTTGGAGAGATATGTGGAATAGGAAAATGAGGAACAGCGTCTACTTTATTTTGGAGGGGTGAAGCACCAGACGCATCAACAAAATGTCCAAGGAATGTCGGTCTGGTCTTGCCAAATTCACACTTGTAAGAACTAATAACCAGCCCATGATTTGCAAGCCTTGAAAATATTGTACAAGGGTGGAACTTGTGTTTCTCCAGAGTGGTGCTAGTAACGAGCAAGTCAAGTCATCTAAGTAACAAAGGACATATGGCAGGTCGGCTAGGATGGCATCCATCTTTTGCTGAAACGTGTTCCCAGCATTACATAAACCAAATGACATTCTAGTGTATTCCAATAGCCCAAAAGTGGTTGTAATTGCCATTTTATAGATGTGTGCAGGGTCCACAGGAATCTGGTTATAGCCTTTCATAAGGTTGATCTTGTTGAACACCGATTTGCCATGAAGCGTTGCGGTGAGATCAAGAATGTGGGGAAGCGGATATTTATCGGGTCTTGTTACGGAGATTAGTTGCACATAATTTCTGCAGATTCTCCACGATCCGTCTGATTTTGGAACGACTACTATTGGGCTGGCCACCGAAGAATTTGATCGTCTCGCAATACCAGGCGAAATGTTCTCCTCTATTGAAGCTTTTGCTGCAAGTAATCGAGGTGAATCTCAGCGTCTTGGTTTTGCGCGGGGCAATAAACCAGAAGTTTCAATGAAATGCGTAACACCATGGGCCATGGTGGCTTCATTAAAAGTTGGAGTTGAGAGCGTGGGAAACTCCCCTAAGAACTGTAAACAAGGATCATTGACAACTTGAAAGCACTCTAGGCTGCTCACCCCGTATTCCGATCCAAAGAAGGACATTTTTAAATTAGGTGAAAATCGCGAATGCCCACTCTATTCAAAATTCCTGTCTCTAATTTGTCGCAGGAAGAGCTAATTAGGTTGTTGTAAGATATTTAGGATTTTTGATGATCAAACATTTTTGGTAATCTCCCTGATCAATTTCGCATCATAATCCAGGATTTTTGGACACCCCGATCTGTCAGATGAGTGCTACCATACATTGCGTCTTTGGTGTTGTTTGGGCAAAAGTCTTTTGTGTTGCGTGTGAGAATTTTGATGCTCAAATATCATTTTCCACATCTGAATTATACAATAACAGAAGTTGAAATATGCACAAGAGTATTTACTTCCAATATTTCATATATATGGCAACCACCCATGGAATAACTTAGTTTGTACATCTCTTCTTGTTTGATTATTTGGTAACACTAAATCTGATATCGTGACGTCACAACTTATTGATATGAACAAGTCTCTGAGTCGGCCATTGCTAGTGCAAAAGCGTTTGACACTGGTTCAAGAAATCATCGAAAAAGAGAACAAGTGGGTAATGTTGGTGCTTTGTTTGGCTGAAATTTGATACTTCAGACGTGTAGTGTTTTAAAAAGCAAACCGAAAAATGGAAAGACAGTGTGGAACATTGTAAAAGAGCCCGTCAAAGTGGTCAAAATCTGCGCCCAAGCATCCTTCCCAAAAGCCCAATTGGTTCTTTGAATTGTCATTTTGGTCCACGGGAAGAGTCAATCAGCTGAGCAAGAACTTTAATGCAATTAAACAATGTGTGTCTCCAAATGTTGTTACAGGGCTCAATCAGACTGAGAAGCTCCCAATAATCGTTCAATTCTCGACTTGAATATATCATGACAAAGTTTTTTCCTTAATATTGTTTACGATGTTATTATGTTCTTAATACACAGACCAAAACACTTCAATGTATCTTAAATATATTTGTTGCTCTTGGTTTATACATGTGACAGGTACACATTCTTGGGTTAGTGAGTATTACATGGGCTCAATGAAGCCTAACTGTCTAGTTCAATTAAGTTGTAATTATCAAAACAGCACAAGGTATAAGTTCAATTTGACACATGGTTGAGGTTTTTGGGTGTTGCTTGGTTGTTGATTATCTTGATATTTAATGATTCCAGCATATTAACAATAGTTCGAGGATCAACTTTGATCTCTGTTTGGAGGAATGGCTCTCTTCTGTTGAAAAACATTAAGAAAGAAGAGCTTCATGTTGATGCCATTTGAATACTTCATTAGATTGCAGTTTTGACACAGAACTTTCAATGTTCATCCACCGCAATTTTTGAATGGTGTTGACGATTTTGACGCGATCTTTTACGTTGTTCCACAGTGTCCTTTCAGTTTTCGATTTGCTTTTCACTACACTACACGTATTAAGTATCAAATTTCAGCCAAACTAAGCACCAACATTATCCACTTGTTTTCGTTTTCAATGATTTCCTGAACCAGTGTCAATCGTTTTTGCACTAGCAATGGCCGACTCAGAGTCTTGTTGATATCAATAAGTTGTGACGTCATGATATCTGATCTAGTGTTACCAAATGATCAAACAAGAAGAGATGTACAAACTAAGTTATTCCATGGGTGGTTGCCATATATATGAAATATTGGAAGTAAATACTCTTGTGCATATTTCAACTTCTGTTATTGTATAATTCAGATGTGGAAAATGATATTTGAGCATCAAAATTCTCACACGCAACACAAAAGACTTTTGCCCAAACAACACCAAAGACGCAATGTATGGTAGCACTCATCTGACAGATCGGGGTGTCCAAAAATCCTGGATTATGATGCGAAATTGATCAGGGAGATTACCAAAAATGTTTGATCATCAAAAATCCTAAATATCTTACAACAACCTAATTAGCTCTTCCTGCGACAAATTAGAGACAGGAATTTTGAATAGAGTGGGCATTCGCGATTTTCACCTAATTTAAAAATGTCCTCCTTTGGATCGGAATACGGGGTGTGCTAACAGGGCCTCTTGATGCTAGAGGGATGGTCGTTTGTGGGCAATCGGGATCAACTAATCGCTTACCGCGCGCAAATGTCAACGAGTAAACCTGAATCTTGGAGGAAATCGCTCCCAAGGATAAGAGACTCGACATCGGCAACAATGAACATCCACGTGAATATTTTGGCCCCAGGTTTAACAAAGGAGACCGGAAACTCCAGGTGTTTATTCGGGTTTTGTTTGCTGTTGTGAGAAGACGCCCCATAGGCTTGTTCTTCTCGGTGAGAGTTGCAGGCAAAACGGAAACCTCGGCACCAAAATCAATCAGATATTTAGTTTTGATTTTGCAATCTTAGGTGCAAAAAGGGCAAGGATTTGGGGATTGCTTGGGGGTTTGCCGACCCTCCTGGGGCTTACTGAAGATCGGCTAGGAATTCCCCCAAGTTGAAGTTGTTTCCGTGGAATTATCGTGGCTCTCTGCAGAACTAATCTTCTTCCAGTAAGAATGATTTTTCTTTAGTCTAATTGATTTGGTGTTTGTGCCACCATTCTGACGTTTTTGGTCTTGAAGAGAACTAGTCGACAGTTCTATAGGGGGTCTATAGGGACAAACCCCGGCGACGTGATGTCTATTTTCTAACCGAATGTTATTGACCTGAGAGGAAAGTAGTTGGGTAGAACGCCAAAGATCATTGGCAGCCTGATTGACGTCTTCAATCGTCGTTAGGTTTTTGACCAAGGCAACTTCACGAACACAGTTGGGAGTTTCCTAAACAGATTCAATCCGGTTTGAGGATAAAAGTAGGACTAGTACTTGGGCGACTCCAGTCCTTCACTGTACTGAAGTCGAACAAAAAGACATTGCGAAAAACTTGCCCCAGCACTAGTCCTTCTTCCATCCTCAAACCGGATTCAATCCTGGTTTTCCATCGTAGTGTAAAGCCGCCCTAACGTCATAGCCAGCGATCGAACAAATAATCCAGCCAAAGCGGGGGTCTTTCCGATGAATCCAAAGGAGGAACATCGATGATTCGTTGCATGCGTTGTTCAAGAGTGCCTGAGTTAATCGGTATTTCAATTGTTGATACTTATAGACGCTGGGAGATATGGGTAACACCATTATGTCCCCCCAATCAAACGATGAGAGGAAGAGTCAATTGCGGCCAGGGTGTAAGAGTATTTGGTACTGTCGCCGGTTACACTCTTCACCTTGGACTCCTCCTCCACGATTGCAAACCACAACTCGGAAACGTCAGGATCAAAAGACGGAAGTTTAGGGATCACAACACTGACAATAGGTGATGTTGTCTCCCCTGGTGTAGAGCCCGCTAGAGGGGCTCGAACAGCGACGGAGATACCGTCTTGAAGGCAAGTTGAGTCTTGCGACAAATTACTTTACGTCCTTACGGAAATTGAGGTGATAACTTCCAGCTCGCTGATGCGTTTGAAGATTCCTTGGGGGCCTGGAGAATATGGAGAAAACGTTCATTGAACAACGTGTGAACCCGTTTCAATTTTCCATTCTGCTGCATTTTCGCACCATCATGGACTATAGACCAGCCATGGTGGAATCGTGCCTTGATTTCAAGGCAAGGAGGCGCCAAGAATTTTTGGGTGATCAAGCTTGAATTGTTAGTGGGGAGAAGTGGCACATTGGCATGGTGGAAAACTCGATCACTTTTAAAGCATGGCTGGCCGTGTTTCGAGCAACAAGAGAAGTTAGTCTAGCCCCCCTTTCTCCTAAGCCCACATCGGAGCCGACCACGCCTACTTCCCACGCCTTTTTTTGCGGCCCCAGGAGCGTCCCAATAAACTATAAAATAGAAATAATAAGATAAAAAATATGACAAAAAATGACTTACAGGGAATTTCATGCCCTTGTATCGGTTAAAAACCCGAGCATCAGCAAGGAAGAAAAATACTTGCTTTGTTTGCCTAGGGCATCATTGCCCAACTCAACTACAGCTCTGACTTTATCAGATCCTCAATGGAGAGAAACGTGCAAGAAGGTCAATAAGTGCCACCGATGTCCCTGCCATTGGTCTAAAGCCCACAATTGCTATTAAAACATCGAAAAACGGCCTTATTATGTTTCCAGTTATTCCCAAGGCATATTATTGTCTTTTTCAATGACATGAAAAGAAATTATATTTGTCCATTTTCTTTACAATTTCTTTAAAATCTAAAATTAGTTAAAATGTCACTTAAAACTTACCAAAGATGTGAAATTGCCTTTCATTTTAACCTAGGGCGAAAAGCTACAGTATCCTAACATGTTCCTAAAATGTTTGAACGATACTTGTGAGAGGTTAATTTTTAAAGTTGTCACTTTTGGCAATATTTATTTTCTACGTGCTAGCGATGTTTTTATTCAACGTTAATAGAATTTTGTCAAATTCAAGATTAAGCTTGATTAAAGTTGTTATTGTCAAGTATTGCATCACAATTGTGAAATATTGACATAAAGTAAGTTTTAAGTTATATTGCAAACCATTTTCGGGGTTTTCTACCTGCTTAAAAAAATGTGAAACATTTTGATTTTTATTTTAGGAATAGAAAAAGCTTAATATGCTTCTCGGCAAGTGCTTTAAGACATATCCGGAGCAATTTGTAGTCAAATGTGATGTAAATGTAAATAAATAATCTTCTCATCTTGAAGTGCTGGGATTCCAATCCCGGCAGCGGTAAAGAAGTCCGCACAAAAAAAAAAATGCAAGCTTATTGTTTGCCTGATGGATTTGAATAAAATTTTAGTTGAAAACACAATTAAGGCTACTCCCAACATCTATTGACTGAGTTTTTAAAAATATCATCTCTTTGTAGGTTTTAGATGGATTTATATTCTAATCTGAGCTAAAATCCAAGATGACTTTGCACAAAAGTTGTTCCTTTTGTTTCAATAGCAACGAGAATGGTTATTGAAAGTCTTGGCATTTGCACAAAAACTTTATCAGTATTGTGGGTACCACCGTGAACAGAAAACCCCTTTACAACAGAACAGCCCGAGGGCAAGGATCAGGGATTGTATTGAGCCCAAACAGCAAGAAGGTCGTGGCAAATATTGATCAAGCATTTTTACCTTAAATACTACGCAAAAATTGTGGAATATCCAGACAAATAAAAAAGTAGTTTCACATTTTTTAAACTTATTTTTCCTTTTTCACAACTTATTTTGGCTAATTTTCGAAACTTAAAAAAGACTTTTTTGACCAAAATCACAAACTATTTGTCCGACCCCTAATAATAATGGACGAAAAAGGATGGTGGAATTTCGTTAAAACCATTAGTGTCGGAAAAACGTGCCTTTGACAAGTTTGCACGGTACACCAAAGGTACAAGGCGCTGATGGTGAGGAGGGCATTATTTCTCCCTGTTGACCGGTTTTTGTTGGCATAATTTTTGACCCTTATCATCACCATTGAAAGCAAACGTCAGTGCTGGAAACATGTACCTTACAAAAGACAGCATTTATACAATATGCTTCTATTTATGCTTCTTGGCGTTGAGTTTTTAAAGGTGAGGCTTCAAGAAAGTCGCCGAGGTCAAGACACCTTGAATGAGTTCGCTATTTCATGCCGTCGAGTTTGAGGAGAAGACTGAGTTCTTGCCGGAGCTTCTCTTCACACGAGAGGGCATGATGAAATGGCGAACGCATTCAAGGTGTTGAGCATATGGACTTTTTGAGATCCGAACTTGAATAAACTGCATGCATGCAAAGAACGCCGCCGCTATTGAATACACAGTTTTCTTTTACAAGAACCGGTTTTCAAGGTATGAATTTCCCTCGAAAACACTTGAAGCCAAATTTGACGTTAGAGAATGTCTATTTTCTTCACGAGTGGCTGGACTTAGTGACTGTAACTTCGATTCTGGCCACTCGTGCACACAGCGCCACGAAATAAGATTTCTAATGGTGGCGTTTGGTTTCCTTGGCGTGCTGGAGAGGGAATTTTATACCGCTGAAAACCGCTTATTCTAAAAGAAAACGGTTTATTTAATGCCTGTTACTCCCTTTGGATAAAGCTCGTTGAAATTCAGATTTAAAGAATCCGATGACATGGCAAACACCTGAAACTCATTTGACTTCCTTTTGTATGAAGAGAAAATCTGACGAGAAGCTCTTGCTGGAAAAATTGATGACATGAATAGCTATTTTTTTGACACTAGTTACTCTCTCTAAATGAAGTTAATGAAAATGAGGCTTGAGACTTGAAAAAAGAATTGTTGCGATGTCGCAATGTCATGAAATGTCAGGAGAAAAGAAAGAAGAGCCCATCATTTTTATAAATTTCATGCCAAGAAAGTAGTGGTCGTTGACTAAATAATTGTAATAACATCAAAAGGAAAATGCCTTAGATCTTGAAAATTTTCAAATTTCATGACTTTTTGAAAGGACTTCAAAACTCACGATTTGCTCACGTTTTTCTTCATATCAAGAACATAAACACTCCGTTCTCTTGTTTTTGACTTTTCTTTCAACTCCAAGTTGTAGCGCCAACCTCCTACAGCTACAATATTGCCGTCATGGACTCTTCCAATTGTCTGCATGCACATTCCGTAGTCTCCCTTGACCCATAAAGGTTGGACAGAAGGTACAAACGTCTCTCCATTGAAGAGGAATGTCTTCTGATTTTGATAATCATACATCCAAATCCGTCCATCTAATAAAGATATAAGTTTACTATTCTTACTCGGCTTGGGATAGATCGAGGGGAACGGCACCTTTTTCGGCTTGTCAGTTTGCTCCTTTATCTCAAAAGTCAAGATATAAGCTGTAAATAAACAGTGTTTAGGGTCATCAAAACGTTTTTGACAAAAGTTGAGAGACGACATCCATTTCAAATGTGAGAACTTTTCGATCTTGATTCTGTAAGTTCTTCTTGAAAGAAGCGATGACTGGCTCAATCAAACTCGTCATCGTAAGTCCTCTGGCCAAAGCTAGGTTTCTGTGAGGGAAATGAACAAAATCTCTCTATCGATATCAATAGCTAGCTCCTTAAGCTTTCTGCTATTCCATTTGGAAATAAGGCAATGCACTTAGAACTTAAGCCCTGTTCTGCTTTAGGACATTCTATGGACTAGAACTCTGACATTACTAAGCGCGGTGCTAAAAAATCCAATTAGGTAACTGTCGGCGATGCTCTCAAGACTTTTAAAGATGTTTTTAATGTTCACAATACAAGAGGAACAATTTCTGCTTGATTGAAAAAGTTGGTTAGCGCTCAAAAATGTATAACTTGTCACTTAAAACACACTTCATGGAACATTGGACAAGAAGTGCAAAATATCAAGATGATTGAAAGTGTTAGATGCTCCTTCAGTAGAAATTCCCAAGCATTTAGCACCTACTTAGCTATTGCAAGTTGAATTATCAAAGCTAGGCACCAAATGTCTTAACGGTACCTTGGCGATAATTCATTAACAAAATATATACATTTTGGACCTCATATTCTCCTATAGTTTATTGTGTTTCGTTCTCACCCGAATTATACATACATTTAAAATACTTGGCTTACAATCTTTCCGTGGCGCAGTCGGTTGCTCATATCCGATCTGTGGAACAGTAACCGACTGGCATTGGTGGCCCCTTCGATATCCCCAGTGGTTGGTTCCCGATTCTGCATTGCTTATGATTTCCCTTACTGTCCTGGTGGTGGATTTGGATTTGTTGAATGGTGGTCGTATATATCGTTCCAATATGGTTTGGTCGTTCTCCAAGTTTATATGAACATCTTTCATCGGTTTGGTTCAACTCGCTCGCACACCTGTGGATAAACTTCAGTAGTTGAGTATTTCTACCTCATTCCTTGTCTATTATGGCTAGTCGGGACGAGCTGTTGAAGCTTAAGGCTTCACGAAAAGGTTTCAAAAGCCTTACCTCAAGATGCAATTGATTCGTATGTCGAAGGTTCAAGAAGCAATCTTGGAAAGTAAAATTAAACCAGTACCGAAATGCCGAGGCCACTGTTGTGTGCCATTGTGCGGCCGATGATAACGATATGGACAAGGAATTAGATTCCCACGAGGATGCTTTTGATAAAGCTAACCTCTAGGTCCGAGGGTTCCGTCAAGATTTTGATAGGACTACGAATTCTCCTTTGGATGGAGTATCGAATGCCCTGCCGAATACCGCTTCAAATTCTAGTCTTCCCTTGTTGAATATTAAGCGTCCCCCTATGTTGGAAGAAGACACCAATTTACGTACTTTCATTCAGTGGTGTCCGGTGTGGAACAATTATTGTACCTTGATTGCTTTGTCGCAAAGGGACAGAGCTACTTAAGTGTCACTACTCTGGGAGTGTTGCAGCCCTGGATTTCTCCAAATTGCGCACCATTCTTTGGGAATCAAGCCGGATACTGGGCGAAACGTTGAGGAAATTATTCAAATCATCCGAGATCAATTGAGGAGTCTCCGAAGTGTCCACTTTGATATGCGAGATCTCCTGCTAGTTAAACAACAAGACGGGCAGGATTATACAAGTTTATGTAACGCACTCCGAGAGCAAGCCGAATTTGCAGCCCTAGCAAATATTACCCAAGATGAGTTGCTAATAGCATTGTTGTTGCAAGCCATGAAGAGTGAAGACGACAAAGCAAAAATTATGGAGCGAAACCCTAAGACTTTTGACGAAGCACGTTTTCAAATTCTTGAACTTGAAACGTCTCGCCATGGGGCCAAGGGGATGGCTGCGAGTTCCTCCCCCAATCACGTGTTTGCGGCTCGTATGAAATCCCATTATCGTTCCCAAAAAGATGTCTTCCAAGAAGTCCTACAGTGTTTCTTGCAAGTACTGTGGCCTTTCTACTCATCCCCCAGAGAAATGTCCTGCTTTTAAAAGTGTTTGTCGTCTGTGCCATCAAAAAGGACATTGGGACAAAGTCTGCAGATTTCATACAAAGGATGCAAAAGCGTTACCTGGGTCAAAACCTCTTCAAGCTTTGCGTGTCGGTTCCTTCAGATGAGGGATTGAGATCGGACTAAGACTTGTAGGTTACACAGGGCCTCCAACTTTTCTTGCATTTTGTGCCGAAACCGGGGCAGATATCTCAGTAATGGGAGATCTACTCCTCAAATCATCTGCTTTGGACAAAATTACATCTCTCTCAAGCGCTACTGAAGAAGTGATTGGCATTGGCGGAAACTCCTTAAAACAAATGTGTATGTTTACCGCCACTTTATCTATTGGTAGTATAACTGCCAGTGGGCTTCCTATCATGGTGTGCTATGGATTAAAAGATGCTTATCTCCAAGCTTGTTTCCAAGCTTGCGGTGCTTTGCCTATCATTGATTCAAACTTTCCGTCTCCAAAAGCCACTGTTGCATCTTTATTGCTTCATCAACCTCCCGTTTCTTCATCCATGATTTGGAAGGATTGCGAGCTATGGATTTCCCAACTACCCGCGGTGATTAAACCAGATGTCCTCCACATAGTGGAGACGAAAATCAAGGATGTCTATGCGGAGGAATTTGAATCTGGGACCCTTCGTCCAATGCGTGGTCCTATTGTGGGGGACCCGATAGTGATTCATCTGAAAGAAGACGCCAAACCCTTTGCAATTCATGTAGCTCGCCAAATCCATTTTGCCTACAAAGATAAACTTAGAGATATTCTCAGGGACTTGGTCAAGCAAAAAAATGCTACACCTGTTGGTGATGTTGCACCTGAATGGTGCCATCCTATTGTTTTAGTCCCTAAAAGCAATGGTGACATTCGTTTATGCATAGATCTTACCCGTTTAATTTTGGAAGTTAAAAGAAGCATTCACCCCACCAAGACTCCTGCCGAGGCTGTTTCCGGGTTTTCTTCTGATGACTCCTTCTTTGCTAAACTTGACCTTGTTAAAGGATATTGGCAAATGCCATTGGCAAAAAAATTCCCAACCGCTCACCACTTTCCGAACTCCTATTGGGAAATTCATGTTTCTGCAATCACCCATGGGATTCGTATCCACGGGGGATTCTTTCTTGTTCCGTGGCGATGTGGCCATTGCCGGCTTGAACGTCCACAAAGTGGTCGACGATATGGCATGCGGAGAAACGACCCTTCCCAAATTGGATCAGTCAGTTAGTGATGTCCTGGAGCGCTGTCTCCAATTTGGACTGACCGTCAATTCTGAAAAAAGTATTTTTGCGTCAACTTCCATAGACTTTGTGGGATATAGCATCTCGAAAGGTCATATTCAAATGGATCCCTCCAGGGTGGAAGCTATTCAGAAGTTATCGATCCCCGCTTCACTTACTGATTTAAGGTCATTTCTGGGTCTGGTGAACCAGTTGGGCAAATTTCTACCCAATTTGACTTCATACACGTCCCCTTTCCGTCCACTTCTCAAGACCAAAAACGCTTTCATTTGGCTCCCTGAGCACTCAAAACTCTTCGAGGAGACAAAGCGTGCCCTGGTCTCGCCTCCCGTCTTGGAAATGTATGATCCAAGTCTGGAAACGATTCTTCTCACGGACGCTTCGAGACTGGGTCTTGGATTTGCCTTTATTCAGCTGAAAGAGGGTGTTCCTAAGCTGATCCAATGTAGATCCCGTTTCCTCAGGGATTGCGAGAGCCGATATGCTATGGTGGAGCTTGAGGCATTGGCAATATATTGGGCTGTGAAGAAATGCAATTTGTATTTGTCTGGCATCAATTTTCACGGTGTGACGGACCATCGACCCCTTGTTGCCACTTTCAACCGTCAGATTTTGTCCGAAATTGAAAATCCGAGGGTCTTGAATTATCGATCTCGACTCTTGGGATATCGTTTCGTTGTTGATTGGGGACAAGGCATCCACCACGCCATACCAGACGCTCTTTCCCGTGCCCCTGTCTCTAAAGCGGGTTTAAACCCCGACCCTGATGTGGAAGAACCCCATCCTTGCCTGGTAGCTGCCCTCCGTTCCGAATTTCCCGACATTAACATGGAGGACATTAGCAACATGGCAAAAACGAATGTTGCTTACCTTGATCTTAAGTTGGCAATTTTGGCGGATACTGTGGATGGCTTCTTGTTTAAAAGGGTTTCTTCTGAGCTTTCTGTGGCTGACGACATCATTCTGCGAAACAAACAAATTGTTATCCCACCATCCGCGGTAAAGATGATCATCAAGAAGCTTCATGCCAGTCACCAAGGGGTGGAAAAAACTAAACGTAGGGCCCGTCAAATCGTATTTTGGCCCGGGTTCACGTTGGACATTGCCAATGCCGTGGCAGCTTGGCCAGAATGTATGTTTTTCCGCCCAGCACATCAACCGGAACCATTGGTTCAAGACCATTTGCCTTCTCGTCCTTTTCAAGTGGCCAGTGCTGATATGTTCACCTATGGCAGAAATGAATACCCGATTTATTCTGACAGGCTTTCTGGATTTCCCATGGTTGTTCAGTACCGCAATATGCCTGGTTCATCCCTACTGATTAGAGACTTTGCTCGGATGTTTTCTATGTTCGGTGTTCCCAATATTTTACGAAAAGACAATGGGCCTCAATTTTCATCGCGAGCATTTTCCCTTTTCCTGGTCAAATGGGGCGTTACGTGGAAGTCTTCCTCGCCTTATTATCCCCAGAGCAATGGCCACGCATCAAGCATCTTTTGGCCAAGACTGGGTGTGATTTTGATTCTGAAGAGTTTGCGGAGGGAATGATGGAATTTCGGAACACGCCCATGGCCGATGGTTTGTCGCCCGCCCAAAGAGTCTTTGGGAGACCGCTTCGATCTCGGAACCCAGTCCATGACGATTTTTTGGTGGATCCTTTCCGAGGATCCACTCACGATGAGAAACGACGATCCATTGAATTGAGCCGAAAGCGCCATTACGACCGTCAGGCCAAGTCATTACCCATGCTTTCTAACGGGTCCATTATTTACGTTCAAAACCCCCAATCACGGTGGGACAAGCAAGGCAAAATCATTAAATGTTACCAACGACGCTATTTATTTAAATTCGACTCTGATCGTAAGTCATGGCGTAATCGCCGTTTTTTGCGTGTTTCTCTTTCACTTCCAGAGCCAGATGAATCTGATTTCGATGAATGCGTGTTGCCGTCAAAGTTGAGAAACCCGACCAGGATCAATCACCTCAATGTGACGGACGTACTCCGCGTAAAAGCACTCGACTTCGCAATTCTCCTGACCGGCTGGCTTATTACCATTGAATTTAATATTTGTCACACATCCCTTTTAACTTGTTTATGCATGTGTCAGAAATCGCGAAAAAGGGGGAGTTGTAATGATCGTTAGAGGTTGGACTAACACAGCCGGATTGTTCCGTTCTTGCATGACCGGTTATTTCCTCCATCTCTATGTCACCTCATCATTCTGGAATTGTCCATTGACCCGTTCACACGTGCTCCCATCTCACCCGAATTATACATACATTTTAAACACTTGTCTTACAATCTTTCCGGTTGCCATTCTCTTACTTTAGTCTCTAGGTCCTACAAATACCCAGCCTGTTTTCTAAGGTTTGTGTTGTTAAAATATTTATTATCTGTTCTGAAAATGAATTCTGCAATTGCTTGAAACCACGTACCACCTATGGTCACGCTATTCCAGGATTCCCGAGTTTAAATGAATTTTGGCTTTATAGCATATAACTACGAATGTCCTACGTAACATCCTAAATAACTAAACACACTTCTTCACGGTTGTAAATTCAATTGGCATGACTCGTAAATTGAAATGGTATTGTCTAAAGCTCAAATTTCACTGATATCGTTTTACCTTGATCAATGGCACAAGCTAGCTCAGATGCTTGACAGTCATTACAGGATCGATCCAAAACCGTACAATCATTGGTCATGGTGCAAGAGTTGGTTTGATTGCTGTAGCTGAACCAAGTGCATTCCGACCTCTGTCCACAGATAGAACCGCATTCTTTGTCACTGCCCACCTTTCGGATACCTTCCAATGCTCCATAACATCGTCCTTGAATGCCGCATTGGATCTCNTCAGGGCTTGGTAAGTTTGCTGAGGCGAGTCAATGTTGATTGAATTCAGTTTATGTCATGAACTCACCAAAGGGGGGAGTCCAAATCTTTGCTTTTTTGTGGGAAGGTTAGTACAACGAACATTTCAGGAACCCAAGTCCAGACCAAGGTGATTTGCAACACCGCACGTGATCAATGACCGATTGGGTATTCGAGCAGCCCTTCAACTTAGCATTGTGAAAACTAGCCTTGAAGTTACCGCACTTAATAAACAAGTTGGTGACCAGTAACAATGTGTGCAAAATTACAATTGATGCCCTGCGTTACCCCTACATATGTTTGTCCGTCAATCCCAAGAGTTTTGACGCTAGTTCTTACATCTGTGCAGACGCCTCCATTCAGAATCATCTGATTTGTTTCAACGTCTTTCGTACGTAGTGAAGTGTGTGGTCCGACTAGAGAGGCTCTTGAGGGAGTAAGCAGGGGCAAAGTAAAAACAGTTGATCTGTGAACACAATGAAGTCTGAATTTAGGAACTTCCCAAAAATCTCGAAAAAACGTTTGTTATAACGGGATTCCACTGTTTGTACAAGTAACAAAGTTGTCCTTGGCTTCTTCAAGAGCCTACCGATGGGTATGCCTCTTGAATTGATTCTTGAAAGGGAAATTATTCATAACCCCAGAAAAAACAATTTCAATAAAACTAGTGCTTCTATCAGAATTTTTGTTTATTCGAAGTTTTTATACAGTAGCTAGATTTTCCTGCATAGTTGGCTAAAACAGCCAACTAGGATATTTTCGTGGCTTCTCTGCTACACCACATGTCCTCTTCCTCCCTTCCATAAACCAATTGAATTCTGCGTCCACTGAAATCAACACCTCAGATTGATTGAAGCACAGGGCAAAGTGGTCAAACGGTCAAGCTGATAAGCCACGAAAATGCCTGCTAGTCTGGCTTTTTGCTTCCGTCCACTTCAGTAGAAAGACATATGAAAAATAAATCCTGTCCTGAACTTAAGAAAAATGTAGCATAATTAAAGGCTAAGAGCGGTTAAAAACCAACTCGAATGTTTTTGAAAGGCTGATAATATAATAGTTTTAGCGCAGAAACTCTTATCATTTTCTCCTTTTCATTGTGGTCACTCTATGGCGTATGGACATAAAGAGTGTTGATAATAGGGCCTAAGTAATTATTAATCCATTAATTTGACCTTAAACCTTTTTGCTTGACTTTTTGTGATTTCAAGGAGGATTGCTTTTCGGGCTGAATTCTTTGATTGCTAATGATTAGTCGTTTTTCATCTTCATTTTTAAATACTATGCATTTCGAACTTTTAGCTTTTTAAATGTGACTTGCTTGTTAGGTCCTACAAATACCCAGCCTGTTTTCTAAGGTTTGTGTTGTTAAAATATTTATCATCCGTTCTGAAAATGAATTCTGCAATTGCTTGAAACCACGTACCACCTATGGTCCCTCCATACCAGGATTCCCGATTTAAATGAATTTTGGCTTCATAGCGTATAACTATGAATGTCCTACGTAACATCCTAAACAATTTAAAACACTTCTTCACGGTTGTAAATTCAATTGGCATGACTAGTAAATTGAAATGATATTGTCTAAAACTCAAATTTAACTGATATCGTTTTACCTTGATCAATGGCACAAGGTGTCTCAGATGCTTGACAGTCATTACAGGATCGATCCAAAACCGGACAATCATTGGTCATGGTGCAAGAGTTGGTTTGATTGCTGTAGCTGAACCAAGTGCATTCCGACCTCTGTCCACAGATAGAACCGCATTCTTTGCCACTGCCCACCTTTCGGATACCTTCCAATGCGCCGTAACATCGTCCTTGAATGCCGCATTGGATCTCGGTACATTCTTGCTCCCCGCTGATGCAATTGGATCCACATTTCTCCTCGGTCAGGCTCAAACAACCGGATAGCGAGGTACATACCTTGGAATCAGTATACCAGGTAAACCATTCACAACCAGCCAAGCCTTGACAGAGACTAAGGCAAGATCGAGAAGTGTTGGTGGGACGAGCGTCCAAGATTTGGGAGTCCAAACATTCACCAGGAACGAAACATTGAATACCACGGGTGCTTGTTGAACCTAAAGTTCCGCCAATGACACAAGAGAGGAGGAAAAGTAATGTTTTTGGAGCGTTCATTCTTCAGAGAATAACTGCAAAGGGACAAAGTGTGCTATTTAAAGCAAATATTGCTTGGCTAATGGCCACAAACACCTATGGTGTACGTATATGGCGGGCAAAAGTTTTGCACAAGCAAATTTTTGGCTAATGGATACATAATTTGACTTGAATTTTAATGACAAAATTGGACTGCTCTCCAGATGTTTTTAACGCTTTGCAAGACTATCCATCTAGACATGGTACTTTGATTTTAAATTTCATCAGGCGAGATGATATGTTGACAATACAAAGTTAGTTTCTGGTAGGAATGGCCAAGATTCCAGTAGCCTGGCAAAGGACTTAGATCGAATCTACTCTTGGGTAACTGAGAGTAATATGGCCCTGAACGGAATGAAATTCCGCTCAATGACATTTGGGTCAACTCCTTTAAATACTCCACTCGTATATAATGGAGGTAAAGATATTGAGCAGGTCTCATCTATGAAAGATCTAGGTGTAGTCCTCCAAAATAATGGAAAGTTCGATGAGCATATCCAGTTGAAGGTGGGTAAGGCTTTTCGAATGTGTGGTTGGATATATCGCACGTTTAAGTCTAGAGATAGCATCACGATGCTAACTCTGTACAAGTCGATTGTTCAGCCATATCTCGAATTTGTTTCTCCCATTTGAGCTCCAATGAGTTCAGCAAGTTTGCTAATGGTCGAACAAGTCCAAAGATGTTTCACTAGGAACATCACAGGATTGAGAGAGCTCTCCTATTGGGAGATGTTAGAAAGGTTGGGACTGTACAGTGTTGAGGGAAAGCACGAGAGGTCTCTGATATTGTACGTTTTCAAAAGTATCCATGAGCTTTGTCCCAACCCAGGGTTTAGGGTCAATTCTAGTGACCGCAGAGGCTTAATGTGCGTTTTGAGAGCACCTTCAAGCCTTCGAGAATCCAAGCTTGTTCGAACAATGAAGTCCACATCTCTTCTTTCTCTGGCTCCTTCATTGTTTAATTTACTTCCCTCTAATATTCGTAGGGAATACGTAGGCCTTGTTGATCCGGTAGCATCTTTCAAGTCAGATTTGGACAAATTTTAAGACAGCATTCCAGATCAACCCTACATTTTAGGACTAACTCGGTCTGCCAACTTAAACTCATTTGGAGACCAAATATCATATAAAGATTGAAAGGTAATAAATAGACGAATTATAACCTTTTATTTTAATAGAACGGGGGATTACATTCCCTGTAGTGGTTAGAAAAGCCCCGGGAAAAACGAACCAATTAAAGAGAAAAAGATGGTTGAAGCGAAATTGATTAACGCACGACCAAGTGGTGCTTGGGTATTGGGATTCGGCGGCGTTACATCCATAGAAAACCATAACTAGAATGCTTAAGTTCAACAGGAGCTGTACCGCATGAGCATGTTTTCAGGTCAGCTGACGCTGGTGGAAAAGGGACAAAGATATTTCGTTAAATCTCGCTTCAGGCAAGTTGAATTATGATCATGAAACGTTTGTTATTCCTCTTTAATCTTAATTTCTTTTGAATCTTACAAATATACAGGTAGAAAGAGTGGTAGAATAATAAAAAAC
>NC_081445.1:10700691-10717458 GCF_007210705.1 Tigriopus californicus | reverse complement strand
AACAAGTAGGCGAAGACTAAATGCTAAGGTTTATTGTTGAAAAATGTTACATATATGCTTCAAATGTTACGCAGTAGGACTGCTTGAGTCAAAAAACACAACTTCTTTAGAGAAGAATGAATGGTCTTGATGGGGTACAACCTTTAAATATTGGTCATCAGAAATTTTAGTAAAAGTAATTGTAACGAGTAACGCCATAATATTTTTTTTCAAATAACGGTTGTGTAAGGAATTACTATTTTTGACCAATGTAACTGTAATTTGTTCCTTTTTTTGAGGAACGACTAATGCCCTGTATTTGGTTTACCAACAAACTTGAGTTGGTAGGCCTAACTAGTCCTTGTATGTAGAGTTTATCTAGCGAAGTATTTGTCCAAGTCTGACTTGAAAGATGCTACCGGATCAACAAGGCCTACGAATTCCTTTGGAATATTTAAGAGAAGCAAGTTAAACAATCAAGGTGCCCGAGAAAGAAGAGATGTGGACTTCATTGTTCGAACTAGCCTGGATTCACGAAGGCTGGAAGGTGCTCTCAAAAGGCACATTAAGCCTCTACTGTCACTAGAATTGACCCTAAATCCTGGGTTGGGACAGAGCTCATGAATGCTCTCGAAACCGTAGAGTATCAGATACCTTTCTTACCATCTCTGAGCGCTGTAAAGTCCCAAACGTATTATATTACCATAATACTACATGGGTTCCCTTTTCTTTTCTCTTACTTAAACGTGGAAACTATACTGAAATGGGGTCTTATTTGATGGATTATTTTTTACCACAAGTTTCTCTATTAAAAGAGACCTAACCACACATTGCATCAGTAAATCGCAAATTTGGTGTAGTGAGCCAAATGTAATTTCAACTTGGACTACTTAAAATGTGTTCTCCGCCCAAACGCTTTCCATATTGAGCTATTTAGACTGCCGCGTAATTTTTGACTAGTTGTTAATTTTATTCCAGGCGTTAATTCCAGGAGAATGTTTCACTTTATTTCTTGACCATTTCCAGTGATGAATACCTTCCTGCATTTGAAAGCGCTATAACTTAGCAAAATAAGTGTTTGTAAAAAGCTTGGAAAGCTTTGCAGAGTGCAATGAAATTAAAGCCATCTTTGGTGCCTTCTGAAAAGCTTTTCCCCGCACTTAAACAATTCCTTGACTATATTGAGTTTAAGTTTTAATTACAAGCGATTATTTTTTACTGTCACCTGAGCGGCTTATCGGCTTCTGTAATTGCAGATTTCATTCCTCAATCCGGTCTGTTCTAAGAGGCTTTGCCAATTTGCATGAAGTTCTCCAGCCACCAATGGCTCGAGGATGGACACGGAAAGGCTCACCCACCCACTTCCCCTTCTCCTTCCTGCCTTCAGCGTGGCCCTAGATTTTTTTCCTGAGCTCACGACAATGCTTACTTGTATTTTCGACCAACGATCGGAAAGTTGTAGCAAAAAATTGTTACACCAAAAAACGGGAATCTTAACAAAATGTTTAAAATTGCCCCCATATAGAACAGTTTTCAAAACAAATGATTGTGAATGAATTTCTTCTGAGTCTCTAGTTATGAAACACGACGCAACAATGCTACTTCACCAGATCTAGATACACTCTTTCACGCATGCTAGATCTCCATGGTTTATGCTTTTATGCTATTATGCTTGTCCCCCTCACATGAAAGAACTCTGTTGAAGTCTTCTAAAGGCTCCTGAACTCATTGGAGCCCAAGATGTGGCTGAACAATCGGCTTGAACAGAGTTAGCATCGTGATGCTATCTCTGGACTTAAACGTGCAATATATCAAACCACACACTTGAAAAGCTTTACCCACCTTCAGCTGGATTTGCTAATCGACTTTTCCATTATTTGGGAGGACTATACCTAGATCTTTCATGGATGAGACCTGCTCAATATCTTTACCTCCATTATCTATGAGTCCTTTGTAAGGCTACTGGAATCTTGGCCATTCCTACCAGAAACTAACTTTGCATCCTTAGAATAAGAAGAGAGACTGCTAGTGATGCTAAGCTTTTGAAGCAGGCCAACGAATATTATTAAAAGGAGGGGCCCCTAAGAAGGAGCCCTGGGGAACACCTGACTTGACATGATATATGTCACTAAGGGATCCTCAACCTTAACCAATTGCTTCCCACCAAAAATGAAACTTCTTAACCAACTGAGAACCTGGCCTTGGGTCCCAATACCATAAAGTCAATTCGACAAAAGGCCATGATCTACTTCCTCAAAGGCCCTGGCAAAATGAAGATGGACAACATCAACTGACTCATGTCTCTCTAGTTCAATAGTCTGTTCTTTGTGTTCAATCAATTGGGTAACCGTGCTAAAATTTTCTCGGAACCCATGCTGGCCAGGAGGAAGTTTATCATGGACTTCCAGAAACTCTGCAAGTTTGAGCTTCATGATTTTCTCAAACACCTTCGCAATGTTCGAAGTGAGAGAAATCGGCCTATAATTACTGGGGAGCGACGTATCTCCCTCTTTAAAAATTGGAACAACGTGAGCTAACTTTAATGAAGATGGAAACTTGCCCTTATCCAAGATACAACGCATCAAGTACGAGAAAACAGGAGCAAGAAACAGTGAGCATCCCATCAGAAACTGAGATGTCACGCCATCAGGACCAGGAGAACTTGAAAGCCTCAAGTCCTTGATGGCCTCTAACGCATCTTGATCTGTGACTACAAGATCATCTAAACGCTCAACTTGACTGACCTTGTCAATCTCAACAGACTCATCTTCAGAGCAATGAGCTGTTGCTTCTGAACTCAATGGGGTTGAAAACACACTAGAGAACTGATCTCCAAGCCTGTTAGCCCTCGTCTCTACATTGCTAATGGCTTCCCCATCAACAGGGTGTTTCATCTTTCTCTTAGAGTTCGCATAAGAGAAAAAAGCCTTCGGATTCGACCTGACCTCCTGAACCACCTTGCTCTCAGTTTGTAACTGGTCATTTTCGATGGAGGCATAATCTTATCCTGAACTACGTCCAACTTATTTGGGAGACTACCCACAATTATTTGAGTTGCTCTTCAGCCTTTTTGCTAATTGGCAACTCCTTTTGAACAAAGTCTTCCTATATTTTGGAATTTTTTTCCGTGTCCCACCTTTCGGAACACATTCAGAGATTGTTTCCACATTTATTGGCATTTATTGATTTGGCCACCCGACATCAGATTTGATGATTGGGGTATGAGCTAAAACTTCCTCAAAAACTGAAACTAGTAATATATCAACGGCTGCATCTATGGACAATTCCTGTTTCTGAATTCAAACCAGGTCTAGTTCTTAGTGTAATATGGGGCCACTGTTCATCAGCCCTTCTGCCTTTTTGCTAGTTTTCAACTCTTTTTGAACAAAGGTTTCCAATATTTTGGATTTTTTGTCCTTGTACCACCTTTCGGAAAACCTTCAGAGATTGCTAGACCGGAGCAAACTTGTTTACAAAGTGAAGCTAATTTATCAATGGCTGCATCTATGGACAAATCTTGTTTCAGAATTGAAACCAGATCCATGTCCTCTAATCTTCCTATAATCAACGGCCAATGTTCATCTTTGAACTTGAACTTAGCCAGACCGACCTTTTTGGCCGTTTTTACTCTAGAGTACGCCGGTTTTTGAGTAATGGTCGACCCTATCTCAAGAACATGATGATCTGACAGATTACCAGGTGTCACATTGACACATTGGATAAAATCAAGGTCATGGGAAAAGACCAAATCCAAAACGTTATTTGCCCTGGTGGCTACACCTACATGCTAAAAGAAGTTCAGCAAGATCGCAAACTCCTCCAGCTTTTCGAACGACTGAGATGTCAATTTCGAAATGGGAAAAAAACTAATTTGTAGATCATTCCTATCATATAGGCATACACTGCCATGTGGGAAAATGGGATTATCAGGTCGTACCCTATCACAACGAACTAAGTTCAAATCAACTATGGTTAGTTCTTCAATTAAGACCCCTGGCCGAAGACAGGTTTCTGTTAAAGAGATGAATTAAAATGATGTCAAGTGTGCTCTTTCTAAAAAAACAGAAAGATCGCCTCTTTCCCCTCTATGGGTCATCTTCTTTTTGCCGTGCGCCATCCAGGTCTTCTAGAAATCCATGCCTTAACCAACCTGAACAAACTTCTTAGGGATAAAAAGTATTCATCTATATTAACCAAATTACTAAAAAGTCAGCACTTAGGCTAACCTTTCTTTAACACGGTAGGCCTAATGTCGTTCGTTGAAAATATCATACGCGTAAATCTAGTGAGGAATCATAGTCAGGCGTGTCCCAAAAGCCGGCCTAAAGTATTTTCTTAACCAGGGCACCTCAATCCTACCCTTGTTGAAAAGAATACATGACTGTGCAACTTTTTCTCCAATCCCTTTTTTAAGCATTAATAATATTAAACCTTACTTTGGAATCCCATTGGCAGTGAAAGATTTCATAATTATTAACAATAAATGTGAGACGTTTACATTTGCCAAACTAGAGCAGGCACCTGGCTTGTAACGTTATTTACCTAAACTAGAGACTTTAGTCTCTAACCTAAACCAAGTTGCGTAGTTGCACACCTCTTTGTTGTTACATGGACAAAGTTAGTAAAAGCAAAATGTGTTGTCAGGAAAGATGCACCAGGATTATAGCACGTTTTCAAATATTGACCGAAATATCTGGACAACCCTGTATCACCCTTGATGTAAGCACCACGTGGAGAACATGTTTTGAAGCTGGCCACCACCTAAAACAAGGCTTTAGATTTTGGCGCACAAACTCTGGTAACTCTTGTTATTACATTTAGAGGGCTTATAATATACTAGTGATGGGGATCAAACAAAAAATCACCGGAGGTTGCAAGTAGGGCTACCAATTTACATTTTCAATGGCATACGGCATTACTAGCGGAATATCGAAAACCCGTTAGTTAATCACAAAATGTAACCCTGAATTTTCTTCGATCAAACCAGGGTCACCTTTTTGGTCAAGCCTAATATTCTACGATACGTTAGAAAGGGCCTTGCTTTGACTTTCCTAGCTTTCTGGCGATCCTGATTTTGGAAATTTGTTCGATCCCATCTCTACAATATACTCTAAAAAGTAGTGGTTATCAGTAGGCTCCGACAAATTATGTTGGATTTTTGGCCCAAATATGTCATTTTTATGAACCCAAATACGTTGATTTTTTGTTGACCAAAAACGTTTCGGTTTGTTGCTTCTGTCCCGTTTATTTTTCCTAGCATAAAAAATAGGGCTGGCCAAAACTTGCAGATAAATATGGTCGTTATTGACACCAATTTTGCATAGAAAATCAAACACACTTACACGAACAATTGCGAACAAACTTTTCAAAACATATGCCATAGCACGTTCGAGGGGGGGGCTATTTATGCCTTCAATATCAAGCAACACATAGATGAAACGGAATATTACATCATAATATCTTCAAGCACTGGTAATTGAACCTGCTGTCCCTAAGAAGCAGATTCTTGCCGTGTCCATGCTGTCTCTCTATTAGTAGACCTTGAAAAAACACCAGTTTCCCTTTTGGCCGAACATTTTTGATAGTTGGGAAAAAATTAAAAAGAGTTGGAAAATATGCGAAAAAGTTGAAAAAAGGTTGGGAATGAACGAAAAAAGGCGATGAATTGCAAAAACGTTGCTCCCATGGCCAAAAGGTCATTGTTAGTCCTGTTTATTGCCCTTTTCCGTTGTCAAATTCTAGGAAAACAATTGTTTATTATTTGTTTATTGATCACTAGGGCGGGTAAGGACATTGTACTAAAAAGGACCAAATATTTAAATTATATTTAATCGAAAAGCTGCAAATATTTAAAAAATATTTAATACTGAAATGCGTAAACAGGCCAGACTCTTGAGTTTATTGACGACGAGAGAAATAATAGTTTGCAATCACAGTTTGTGCCAAATTATCCTCCTTAAAACTCTGCCGGTGGTCCGAAAATACGTGTTTGAACTGGCTGAAGGAGCGCTCAACATCAACTGAGACCATAGGACAAAATTTGAGGGCAGCAACAGTGGCAGGTTCAATGCCAGCCGGAGGGGTCTGTAGTTGCCCCTGGATCACCAAATCCACTTCCTTCAATGTCTTGAGCCCAGGGTTCTTTGTCAAAACTCTCAACAATTTCTCCTTAAAAATGTTGCCTTTGGATCCTGGAATGCTTAAAATGAAAAATATGTGTGAAGACCACACCACCGGACTGGTATGTTGGGAAAGAGTAGAAATTGGGAAGCATAGAGTTTTTTTAAGTTAGGTTCGAATAGTATATCATTCTGTGGCGCTTTGAGTATTCATAACCGATCAAGATACTTGCGAAAAATCAAGAAGTAAGTTGAGTTGAAAATATAGATCTAAAATTGACTCTTTAAGCTGGCGCGGACTTATTTCCATATGGCATCACTGAATAGTCTTTGTTGTTAAAAAATTGGAAATTTAGCGCTCATAGATCTACTGACCTTAAAGGGCTGTATTTGAACGTGCATTGTCTCGTTTAAAAAAAAGAGCACAAAGATTACGATTTGAGTGGAAACAGCCGTTGAGAGAGAGTTTTTATTCATCTCTAGAACAGAAACTTGGCTTTGAATAGAGGTCTTAGATGAAGAAGTAACTATGGTTGGTTTCGACTTCGTTCGTTGTGATAGGGTACGTCCTGATAATCTCATATTCCCACATGGGGGTGTATGTTTATACGTTAGAATTGATTTGCACTCTTGTTCAAATGTCGAATGGAGAAGTAGAGGTCTTAGTTTGTCATGTACAGTAAGCTCTTTCATGTCAGCTCTCCGATTCACTGGAAATGAGTTGGATCAAGCAATAAGGGCCCATATTTGCAACGTCACACGGCCCAAAATAAACGGGAAGAGGCACGGTAGATTGCTATATAAACTGTCCTTGCCTTGCCTTGAACGCAATTTCTTTTCCGGACACTAAGTGACCTGAGCCACTAATTGGAAATCAGATTTTAATAGAATTAGCCAAAAACAACACAAACGCATTATAATTCAATATCAAGGAATTGGCCCATTCGGCCCTTTATTTGGTAGAGGCTGAATGACAAAGCGCCCTCTGGAGTGCAGAACGTAAAGCATACTTCGTGTAGCGTAAGGGGGCTATTTCTCGTAAGTTTTCTTTGTGGGGGACTTTATTTTTCCGGCTAGCGTTGTAGAGTGGGAGGCTAGTTCCGATGGATGTATTCAAATTTCGAAATCGACATCTCAGTCGTTCAAAAAGCTGGAAGAATTTGCGATCTTACGCAATCTCTTCCAGCGTGTTGGTGTAGCCACCAGAGCGGATAATGTTCTGGATTTGGTCTTTTCCAATGACCTTGATCTGATCCAGTATCTCCATGTGTCGCCCAATAATCTGTCAAATCATCATGTTCTTGAGATAGGGTCGACCAATACTCAAAAGTCGACGTGCTCTAGAGTAAAACTGGCCTAAACGGTCGGTCTGGCTAGGTTCATGTTCAGAGATGAACATTGGCCGTTGATTATAGAAAGGTTAGGATAGCTTGACCTTGTTTTAATGATGAAAAAGGAATCGTCCATAGATGTAGTCTTAGACAAGATGATTGTAGTTTTTGGGGACGTTTGTTCCTCTCTAGTGATCTCTCAATGTGTTTCGAGAGGTGGCACACGAACAAAAAATCTAAAATATAGGAAACCTTTGTTCAAAAAGAATTGCAAATTAGCAAGAATATTAAAAAACACTTCCAATCCAGTAGTTGTGGCTAATCTCCCAAAAAAATCACGTTGAGATAGATGGTTAATTAGCAATGCCGAGGTTATGGCTAACATACTTGGAGATCAATGCTCGTGGGTGTTTTGAGCCCTATTGAGCTTAGAAGCAAACAGCTCATTGCTCTAACCATGAGTCTGTTGAGATTGAGAAGGTTAATTAATTTGATTGATTTGATGATCTTGCAGTCACAGATCAAGATGCTTTAGAGGTAATCAAGGACTTTTTCAAGTTCTCTTGGTACTGATGGTGTGATATCTCAGTTTCTGATGAGATGCTCACTGGTTCTTGCTCCTGTTTTCACATACTTGTTGCAATGAATTTTGGATCAAGACATGTTTCCATCCTTTTTGAAGCTAGCTCATGTTTCGATTTTCAGAGGAGGAGATAAGTAATTATAGGCCGATTTCTCTCACCTCGAATATTGCGAAGTCGTTTGACAAGATCATGAAGTTCAAACTTGTTGAATTTCTTTAAGTCCATGAAGTCCTTCCTCCTTGCCAGCTTGGGTTCCGAGCGCACTTTAGCACGGTTACCCAACTGATTGATCATATCGAGCAGGTTATTGAGGGACTAGAGAGCCATGAATCAGTTGATGTAGTCTATCTCGACTTTGCCAAGGCCTTTGACAAGGTAGATCATGGTCTTTTAGTTAACAGGCTCCATGAGATTGGGATCCAAGGCAAGGTTCTCAATTGGTTAAAAAGTTTCATTTCTGGTAGGAAGCAATTGGTTAAGGTTGAGGGATCCCTTAGTGACATACATGATGTCAAGTCAGGTGTTCCCCAGGGTTCGATCTTAGGGCCCCTCTTGTTTATAATATTCGTTGCCCCGCTTCAAAAGCTTAGTATCACTGCCAGTCTCTCTTCTTATGCTGACGATACAAAGTTAGTTTCTGGTAGGAATGGCCAAGATTCCAGTAGCCTTGCAAAGGACTTAAATCGAATCTACTCTTGGGTAACTGAGAGTAATATGGCCCTGAACGGAATGAAATTCCGCTCAATGACATTTGGGTCAACTCCTTTAAATACTCCACTCGTAGATAATGGAGGTAAAGATATTGAGCAGGTCTCATCTATGAAAGATCTAGGTGTAGTCCTCCAAAATAATGGAAAGTTCGATGAGCATATCCAGCTGAAGGTGGGTAAGGCTTTTCAAATGTGTGGTTGGATATATCGCACGTTTAAGTCCAGAGATAGCATCACGATGCTAACTCTGTACAAGTCGATTGTCCAGCCACATCTTGAATACGCCTCACCCATTTGGGCTCCAATGAGTTCAGCAGGTTTGCAAAAGGTCGAGCAAGTCCAAAGATGTTTCACTAGGAACATCACAGGAATGAGAGAGCTCTCGTATTGGGAAAGGTTAGAACGGTTGGGATTGTACAGTACTCAGAGAAGGTACGAAAGGTATCTGATATTGTACGTTTTCAAAAGTATCCATGAGCTTTGTCCCAACCCAGGGTTTAGGGTCAATTCTAGTGACCGTAGAGGCTTAATGTGCGTTTTGAGAGCACCTTCAAGTCTTCGAGAATCCAGGCTAGTTCGAACAATGAAGTCCACATCTCTTCTTTCTCGGGCTCCTTCATTGTTTAATTTACTTCCCCCTGATATTCGTAGGGAAAACGTAAGCCTTGTTGATCCGGTAGCATCTTTCAAGTTAGACTTGGACAAATTTTTAGAGAGCATTCCAGATCAACCCTACATTCAAGGACTAGCTCGGTTTGCCAACTCAAATTCATTGGTAGACCAAATAACATATAAATAATGAAAGGTAATAAATAGACGAATTATAACCTTTCATTTTAATAGTACTGGGCATTACATTCCTTGTAGCGGTTAGAAAAGCCCGTGGAAAACAAACCAAAAAAAAGAAACCCCCCAGAGATTTTAAAATCTTAGTTAACTATCCCTATCAGCGAAATGGAATAGCACAAGAGTAAGAAAGGGTCTTTTGAGTCGAATAAAGATTGGATGCTGAGGATATTTACGGATTCACATTTACTTGACCCATTTGGTCTGGTGGAATCATTTACTTATTCTCAGAGAGCCCGTCAACAAAAACAGATCATATCTGATGACTCGATGAAGCAAATTAATGTGGGTGGAAGCAACCTCCAGTTTTATTACTTGCAGGGATGACAAAGTCCTCCAGAAGTATCAGTGGAAGTGGTAACAAAACCAAGCCGATCATGTTGTTTGGAGTCCCTAAGTACACTCACAAAACGATTTATACACTATATTAATGTGTTTCGAGACTTCACTATCAAGAAGAATCATAGTACGTTTGTTTGTTTGTTTGCTTCTTCGGAGTTAGATGACAGCTCACTCGCTCGGCCTGCCATCTTCTCACCTGACACTTTTTTCTCATTGTTCAAGAGGGCTCTCAGTTGTTAAGCCCATACAAACAATATATCGTGAGACTTCTTAGATTATATCTTTAATGGTTGAAAGCTTGTGTACCTACCAAAAGCAAATAGATTTCGGTTCAAGTCATCACTATAAATAGAATGGTGTTAAAAAGGGTGGAATTAAAACTCAGAATAGTGTTGTACATTGGCGATTTTACATTTCTGGGTATTTTATACATTATACACCCAGTTTTAAAACAACATATGACAAGGTGATGAAAATAACATTAGTGATAGTGATTAGTTATTGATCTGAATACCAAGGTTCTAACATAACTCACACGTTTTTTGACCCACTGAAGAGCTAGTGCGCATTGCACTTTCGTTGTCTGCCCTCTGAGCACTGTCCACCTCCATGTCTAGAGAACTCCTTGGTCCAGTGTAACGTCGTCCATGATTGAACCAGGGCTTTAGTCACGAAATTAAAAGTAACGAAATAACAGTCATTTATTTATTTTTTCAAAAAAGGAACGATAATTCCATTACATTTTAAAATTTTGTAACCGTAAGGCCCAAAAGCTAAAAGAATTATTCGTTACTCGTTTCTTTTTCAGCTTCCAGAATGGCCTTGAATTTTTGGTTTTTCAGCTGAGGAAACTTAAGGCTCAACAGAAATTGCCATTTCTGTGCTATTTCCATCTAGCATATTATAAGCAATGAAAGTCAGGGTCGAAAATTGTGCTTGCTCTTAACTACTCTGAGGGTGTTCTTGGTTTTGGATCTTGTTGCATTTGCTACTTTCTTGTTTTCATCTTCTTAATCAAATTCAGTTGAACCAAAGACCTTATTCAGTGCGATTGTCAAGCTAGGAAAATCTTGCTTTGGCTTGAGTATGATGCATCATATTCCAGAAGCCTCCACATTTCCATGACTTAAGGCATAGGCTTTTAACAAGGAAGCTTTACCGGCTGGATAATGTCTAATACTGATTTCCATCATGACTTTTGCGAGTTTGTTTCAAACCTTCAACAATTATTACCCCATGCTGGGTCCCAATCTTGACTCCTCAAAATATTATGATACATTACGTTCAATCTGAACAAATATGGCAATATTAAATGCCAATGCTAAGTATTGAAAAATGTTGACACCAAGTCATGTTACCCGCGTTAGGACTGCTTGAGGCAAAAAAGCCAATTTATCTAGCAAAGCATGGTCTTGATGGGGCAAAAACCATAACAAATTGGTCATCTAGACTATAGGAAAATCAACAAGTAACGCCATTAATTTTTTTTAAGTCGCGGTTGTGTAACGAATTATTATTTTTGACCAAGGTAATTGTAACTGTAGTTCATGCCTTTTTTTGAGGAACACGACTAATGCCCTGGATTAAACTAAAGTCTAAACGTAAAACCTACTCACAGAATGAGAACTTAAACAAGAACATTCGGACGAAAAGGCTTTAGATTTTGACTTACACTTGTGTCAGTTATTTATAAAATATTTCAATGAAAAATTGTATGAGCTAGACACGAGTTTTAATCTAGCAACTTCCTCGCCACCTAGTTTTCGAAAACCACGCAACCTCACTTTGTTGTCATGATTGGGTCAACGGACTTTTCGAGTCCGATTTTGGTACTTTAGTTGCGTGATTATGAAAATGCGGCATTGCGTTTGATTGAAGCTTGAAGCTATAACATATATTGATAAGCCAACGAGATTTCTTTTCAGGTATCTACTATGTGCGAAGATATAAGCGTCGTCACCAATTCAAGACTCAGATACAAATGGTAGGCATGAGGCCAATGAATTGGTAGTCTTTTTCAACCACCCTGACATTTTTAATGACAGCCCTACCTTTGATATTTTTCAAAATAACCAACAGACCAAGCCCAACCAGCCAAAGGCCAAAAGAAATAGAGTAGCCCTTAATTTATTCTACGATTATGGGTAGTCATTAAGCTGAAAGTTAAAGATGGCACACTCAGTATCATACATGTGAACATAGCCGACATCAAAAAACGTCTGGTGGGATAATGAAAAGGGGCGGGTTATCCTCATTCGTAAGAGGGAGGTATTTAGACATGTTGTCTCATGTTGTGATGGTAAATAGTTTTTGATAAGCTATTTTATCATTCTAAAACTATGAAGTGAGAAAAAGTTTTTCCAAGCTGATTCACACAGATAGTACGGGATGGTGGCCACATTTACAGACAGAGATTCAAACCTGGCTGGTTTCACCCATTCAAAGACTGGTCTGACATAGTTTCAATCCAATCTAAAACGGGGTATAGTTACGACGGGGGTAAGGAAACCCCCCGTGATCTTCATTGGATGACTCATGGAATTGAGGATGGCCATAACGAGTCCGTTCCACGCAATGAGACAAATTGATAATCACGCAACTAAAGTACCAAAATCGGACTCCGAAAGTCCGTTTGACATGCAGCTAAGGGTTGCGAGGTGGCGAAATTCACCGCCAAATAACTCAAAAGTGGCTGCATGAAAAAGTCGTTTGCGGCGTTAAATTTCAGTTGGCGGTAAGCCGAAAATGTGGCGGAATGAAAAAGTTGTTTACGGTTTGAAATTTTAATTGGCGGGACGCCAAAAATGTGGCGGCATATGGCGGAATGAAACCTGAAGGAACTTGTAGAAAAGGCGTGTTTGGTAATGTTGCAACTTTTAGTTGTTGCTTTCATTTTCAGTTCCACATGTTTTTGACCTGACTCATTTTATCTAAATTCAGCTTAGTTTAAAGAAACGTCATTGTTTTGTTGCAATGGTATCTGAAATGAAATGGATGAGAGAGTTAATTGCAATTTGCTCAATGGCATGTGTGGGTTGGTTTTGGGTGGGATTCTTTTTAGTTCAAGCCTTGACTCAAAGTGCTTTCACACAATAACAAGATCCAGCTCAAGCTTTTCCCTAATATGCAACTAGCATCACAATACTTCACATATAAAAGAGCAAATATTAAAATACTTGCATTTTAGTCCAGGTGTCTTCAGCCTGAGGGAGAGTTGAGATAAAGCACTGAGAGGAAACAAACTAAATCTAGAAACCTGCATGGATAGGGGCATATTAATTTAGGCGTTCCAAGCTAGGAGACAAGAGGACATTTGATCTTTGAAGACTTTGAAAGTTCTTCATGTTATATTGTTTTGTTTTTTACGGGCTTTTCTAATGGCCCAGTGGGTCAACTTACAAACGGACTACGTAACGGGAAAATAATCCCCAGCACTATCAAAATGAAATGTTATATTTCGTCTATTTATTACCCTTTCATCTTTATATGATCTTTGAGATTTGGTCAAAAGTAGCATAGAATCTTGCAAAATTAGTTCCAATTTGCCCTTTTACATGCTCTTTTTCGATTTCACACATGCTTAAAGTTTTCCGTTTGATATATTTTTCCCGAGCTCTAGTTGCGATAAATTGATCTTAATAGTGTTCCATTTATAAGTAAGTAAAATTGTCCGCATGTGGCGCAATTTGGCGGAATGGGAATGTCAAAATGGCAGAATAGGTTTTTAAAAATCTGGCAATCCTGATGCAAGTCTCCAAGACTTCCCAGCACTCCAATCACTCCAATATAGATTGGTCGATCATAGAGAGTGCATCGCCCATTGACGACCTGATTGAGGACCTGGACGGGAGAGAGCATTGCCAACGGAAACGGTTTTTGTCCATCCCCAACTTGACACGAGCGGCAATATCGGTGAGGACATTGACGACTTGGACGACGCTCTGGTCGCTATTCACCGTTCGAAAGCCTCCATTCTCACTTAGCATCAATCGGATTCAGGTTAGCTCATCTTGACTATCAACTATGTAGCTTGGATATCGTTTGTTTGTTTGTTGTCTGTTTAATTCAGGGTTCAAATGGTTTTGAGAAGCGGAGGGGGGGATTGTTTGAGACTAGAGGCTACTCAAGATTGATTATACGTTCAAATGTATCAGCCTAACCCATTTCCCAAACCCAACCATCATTATTAGCTCATGCTTTGCCTCCAGTAGAACGTAGCTTTGTTGATAACAGGGATTTTTTTACGGTTGGAGAGGATGGTCCAAGATCTGGTGAACTTGATCCGTCAAAAGAGAGGCCCATAAAGGGGCTATATTTGAACGTGCATCGTCTGATTTCTAAATAAGACAGCACAAAAATTAAGATCTTAGAAGAAATAGCCGTGAAGAGAGAGAGAGATTTCATTCATTTCTATAACAGAAGCCTGGCTTCGACCAGGGGTCTTAGATGAAGAACTAACCATAGTTGGTTTCAACTTAGTTCGTTGTGATGGGATACGCCCTGATAATCCCATATTCCCACATGGGGGTGTATGCCTATGAGCTAGGAATGACCAAAAATGTCGGGCTGGCTAAGTTAAAGTTCGAAGACTGGCCTCTAATCATAGAAAGATTAGAAGAACTTTTCCTGATTTCAATTCTGACATAGGCCTATTGATAAATTAGGTTCAGTTAGTTTTTGGAGCAAGTTTGCTTTTAGTGCAATGTTTTTACCCGCCCTAGTCATGATGTATTACAACCAATTATTGTTGTTTATTTCAGATAGCACAATGTCATCTAGCGACGATAGCATGATACACACACCTGTGGTAGAGGTGGAGAGCCCAGAGTCGAAAATTGCTCGGTTGGACGCGGCCCTTCAAGCCAAAGAGGCGGCCCTTGAAGCCAAAGAGGCGGCCCTTGAAGAAATGAAAAAGTCCAACAAACAACTTCGTGAAGAGATGGCTTGTATGAAGCTTGCTGATAAGCTGAAGGAGACACTTTCCTTAGCAACGAGAGGAAATGAAGACCCCAAGCAGTTGGCACGACAATTGGCCGAAAACATCGATGAAGCAAAAGACTACGTGGGGTCTTTAAATTATAATGCGAATGTTTATTAGATCTTGGTAAATAGTTGGCTAGTTCAAGGTTAAATACTCAAATGACTTGAAGTTTTGTAGAGTAGAACTTCGATTGAACGATATTGTCCGTCAGCAGAGTTTGTGGACTCATGTGGAGTCATGGTGGACTACGCACTCACGAACGAATTTTTTTACGTCTTTGGCCAAACCGGGCCAGACAAACCGATCTGACAGCAAACGCCGTGTGGCTGTTGTACCAGCATGGGCTAGACGATGAATGGTCGCGATGCACATTTCCCGAACGCTGGAGGGAACAAAAGGACGCAATTGAGAGGCTCGACAGTCGCACAACACAGACATGGATTGAAATTGGATGTCCCGGAAGGGTCTGGAAGTTGAGCGATATTGTTGAGTCTCAGGACAAGAACGTTGAGCCTCGACAATTGCTGTGAGGAGTGGATCAACTACCTCGATGTGATCGATGGGAGCCCTCGAAAGACCATCAGCTACGTAATTTTCCTCTCCTCTCATGTAACGAATGTCGCACGTGAATTGTGCTACATAGGCTATGCGCCTTGACTGTGTTTCTGATTGGTTAGCGTTGGATTTGATGAAGGCAGTGATCAAGGGCTTGTGATCAGTCACGATGTGAAAGTGAGAACCCTCAACAAAATATTTGAAATGACGCACGGATAAGTAAATTGCCAAGAGTTCGCGATCATAGGTCGAGTAACGGGTTTCAGTCAGCGTTAACTTTTTACTAAAGAATGCTAGTGGGCGCCAAATATCCCGGATCCGTTGCTCTAGCACTGCTCCCACGGCAACCTTTGAAGCGTCGCACACTATTCTGGTGGGCGCCGAACGGACTGGAAAAGCCAGTCTTGAGGTTTCTGAAAGCAAGTGCTTTAGACCCTCGAAAGATTTTGTTGCCTCCTTGCTCCAATGGAGAGCCGAGTCACTAGGAGTAACCATCGAATTCAAGGGAAGGAGACGTTCGGCTGCTCCTTTAATGAACCGATGGTAAAAGTTCACGATCCCCAGAAAACGACGCAATTGTTTTGAGGATTCAGGTTTCGGAAAGTCTCTGATTGCTTTGACTTTCGATGGTAGTGGTTCCAACCCAACTGGCCCAATCTTATACCCTAAAAAATCCACCGAACTTGATGCGAAAACTGACTTTTCCACGCTGCACACCAATCCAAAATGTCGGAGGCGATCGAACACTTGTCTTAGGTGAGAGACATGATCGGCTAAAGAGGTGGAACCGACCAAAACGTCGTCGACGTAGACGAAAACGAAAGGTAACCCGCGAAAAACCTCGTCCATAAAACGTTGGAAGGTTTGTCCAGCATTTCGGAGGCCGAAAGGCATTCTTACATATTCGTACAGGCCGTAGATTGTTGTGATGGCGGTCTTCCTAATATCTTCTTTGTTCATCGGAATTTGATGATAGGCTTTTATCAAGTCCAATTTTGAGAAGATTCTTGCCCCTTGAAAATTGAATGCGAAGTCATGGAGGTGAGGAAGTGGATAGGAGTCGACCGTAGTTTGAGCGTTCAGCGCTGTGTAATCGCCGCATGGCCTCCACTCACCATTCGGTTTCTTGACCATATGCACAGGACTTGAATAATCGCTCTTCGAAGGCCTCAAGATACCACTCTCTAGCATTGATCGCAGCTCTCTGCGAAGTCCATCTGCTTTCTCGGGAGACATCCGTCTAGGTTTTGATGAAACTGGGCGACCATTAGTCTCTAAGATATGCCGCACCGAATGTTTTGGTGAAGGAAGATGTCCCTT
>NC_081445.1:10683475-10699691 GCF_007210705.1 Tigriopus californicus | reverse complement strand
ATCAACACCAACTCCGAAGTTCTGGTCTACGTATTGGGTAGAAACACTTATTCATCGGTACACGATTCCCCATCAGTTGGTATCATCATTGGTTTAGCAAGTAGTGGTTGGAACCCCAATCGACTACTGAACTTTGTGGCACCGCTCCCATGGATCGATTACGCGTCCCTATTGTCCGACCTCCATCGATCCCGCCACAGCATGTTAAAGCAGGGCGTATTCAAGCCTGCTGACGATGAGCAAACCGGTTGGAACCCCAATCGACTACTGAACTTTGTGGCACCGCTCCCATGGATCGATTACGCGTCCCTATTGTCCGACCTTCATCGATCCCGCCACAATACTTTGATAGCAGGCAGAGCTTAGATATTAGTCGCATGAGAACCCTGTTCTTCGCTTGGATTTGTGCCACGCGTGTCCTTCAATCCTGTCCTGGGAGGCCCTGAATGACCTGTCCCATCAGCCATTGATTTCTGGGCAGGCTATTGTCAATAACGAGGACCAGATCGCTTGGGCAGAGATTTTGGACTGTGCTCTTCCACTTCTGTCTCAACACAGATTCGCAAGGTACTCGCGTTTCCATCAATACCAGAAAACATTGGCCAATTGTTGGATTCTTTTCCACTGTGACCAAACAAAATGGGTTTGATCTTGGTCGGTAAGTAGACGAGTTTCGCCTCCTCGAAGATTCAAAAGGTGGTTTGGTGCAAGGGCTTCCAGGTCATTGGGGTCGTTGAAAGGAGTACTCAACGCCCTTCTGTTCATAATTGCTTCCACTTCGCAAAAAACTGTTTGGAGGCATTCTTCAGAAAGGACATGGCGTTGGTTCTGTAGTAGGGCTTGGAGTATCTGTCGAGCAGTGCGAATAGTTGTTCCCATGCCCCCCCATGATGCGATGCCCCTGGGGCATTGAACTTCCACTTAATCCCATACTGGGAAACGTCTGTTTGAGAGGCTTGAAGTTTCTTGATCTCGTCTTTAAGTTCTCTATTTGACCCGTGGAAATTTGTGCCGTTATCTGATTGTAGGACTTTCACGGCGCCTCGTCGGGCAATAAGTCTTTGAAGAGCGTTCATGAACGAGTCAGTGTTCAAGGAATAAGCTATTTTAAGTGGCAATAGCTAGAGTGGACAGACTAGTAAACATTACCCCATATCTTTTTTCTCGGCTTCGGCCACGTTTAACGAGAAAAGGACCAAAATAATCCACCCCGGAGGCTTGCTTGGGTACCGTATTGGTAGAGCATCCACTTTCCAAGTAGCAAATCCTGGTTTGATCCCAGGCTAGCCGAGTTCAAGCTTCTTTGCGGTAATTAATTACAGCATAAGTTGCTGCTTTAACAGCTTAAATGGGCGAACCTGCGGTCATTCCCGAGGGTGAGGTAATGATTAAGGTTGGCTGTGACGACGAAGTGGGAATATCCCTCAATTGGGACACCCATCTTCAGATGGCAGGCCGACCGAGAGAGCTGCCATCTGACTTCGTAACAAACAAACAAACAATCCACCCCGGTATTTTCTAAGGGCAGAGCTGCTTGAACTCTGTCGGCTGGGAGGTCGGCCATCATTTGCTAGATGGCTTTCCCTCTTATCTTCTTGCATGTCACACAATTTGAAATTTCCCTCCAACCAACTGACTTGCTCCGATGATCCACAATTTTTGTCTAAGCTCAGAGAGGACGTATCCCCTTCCTAAGTGTCCACATCTTTGGTGAGCGGCGCGGACAATGAGCGCGCAAACTCTCGAATCCTTAGGGAGAATGACTGGGAACTTGAAGTCGTCTGAGGCTGAAGCGTTTCGGAGACGGCCTCTGGACTTGAGCAGGCCCTTGACAACCATAGGACTCATGCTGGATAGTTTACTGGTTGGCCGAGCTTGGCTGGGTTTTTCTAGCTCGTTCAATTCATTGCCGAACCACTCTTGTTGAACCATCCTGAAAAAAATTGTCTCCAATTGCTCGTTGGTTTTATCTGGTTTTTGCCGCCCTCCAAACCTGGAGACTGCGACGAATATCAAATAAACCACCCTTTTCAACTTTTGGAATGAGTGGCAATTGCAAGCCAACTTTTCAATCAAACTTGGCCACCATTGTTCCCATAGTTTTCGTGTCCTTTCGGACGTTTTGATCATTTGACTTTTCTTTGGGAATATAAGGAGAAGTGGGCAATTCATCGGACGGTGCCCTTGGAAATTGGGGGCCGGTAAGCCATAATGACTTGAAGCACCTCTGAACGGACAAGCCTGCAAGCTCGGACATCTCTGTCGTCCATTCTTGGTAATTTAGTAAGTTCGTATGGTGGGGTTGGCGTGTCCCATCCATGATTCGCAAGCAAAGTCAAGTCTCAGAAGTGTTGGCGTGCAGGGAGAACCGCTGGAGCGACCATCCCCAAAGGATCGCAGACTGAACTAATAGTAGATAGAAGTTTTCTTTTCATAGACAAATCCTGCTCCGGAAGCACAAAATATTCCAAGCAATCTCTGTCAACACTCCATAGAACCCCGAGAGCACGTTCTACCACACCATCGATTTTGAGCTCTACTCTAGCGTCCAAAGAAGGGGCCCTAAGATCTTGAGGGATCAAGTTCATAACTTCCACGCAATTGGAGATGAACTTAGTAAGTTTGAAACCTCCTTTAGCACAAAGTTGGACGAGCTCCTTTTGTAAGGTCTGGGCCTTTTCTACGGATTTGACCGATTTCAAGAGGTCGTCAACGTAGAAGTTGTTCAGAACAGTACTAGTTGTTTCCCCTCCATATCGGGCCACATGATCTCTTGCTGTCTTCTGGAGAGCGAAGTTGGCGCAACTTGGGGAGCTGACTCCTCCAAAAAGATGTACGGCAAGCCGGAACTCTGGCACTGGATTATCTAGATCTCCATCCAGCCACCACAGTAACCTGAGGAAATCTTTATCGCCTTCAGGTACCTTGACTTGATGGAACATTGCTTCTATGTCCCCCACCAGAGCTACCTTCTCTTGTCTGAAACGAAAGAGCACTCCCAAGAGGCCGTTGATGAGATCAGGTTCTTGGAGTAGCGCTGAATTTAACGACACTCCGATGTATGCGGCAGAGCAATCAAATACAACGCGAAGTGTCCCCGGTTTTCGAGGATTATAGACTCCAGGGGGAGGGATGTACTTGGATTTACTTGGATCCTCTCTGGGGTTCATTGCCGCTTCCATGATACCTTTAGCCAATAGTTCTTCTATTAGGGACTTGCAGTCGGTGAAGTAGGATGGGTCCCTTAACAAATTTCTTTTTAGGCAAAGAACACATTGAAGTGCTTGATCTCTGTTGTTGGGGAATTTTGGTCTGGAACTTCTAAAAGGGAGATTAATGAGATACTGCCCGTCAACGAGGCGAGCACCTCCTTCAACATGTTTTAACCATTGTCGGTCTTCCAAAGATAGACCAAGGGCAGCAGCTCCATCAGGGTCCGGCACGTCATGGTCATACAGTTTTTGGACCATGTCCTTAATGTTTCCGTTGTCTATCTGGATTAAATTGCACTTGTGTCGTCGATTAGAATTTCTTCCCATGGGTCCATGGATAGTCCAACCCAGCTTGGTCCAAAGGGCATAAGGCTTGTCGTCCTTACCTTGCACCACTTTGAGTGGTCTTAAAGCTCCAGGAACGTTCATTCCAATTAAAACTCCAACCTTTGCTGCGGACCATTGGATTGGAAGCTTTGCTAAATGTGGCAATGAGATAATCTGGTCTTGAGTTGGGATATCTCCGCGATCTACCGGTAAGTCCTTGTAAGGTAAAACTTCCGGCAGGGTTACAGTATTTTCGTTCTTCAGGTCCGAGATCTCAAGACCTTTCACGGTTCGGGCTATTATAGGCAATCTCTTCTGTCCCATAGTTGTTAGAAAAACGGTGGTTGGTGTGCCTTCGATGCCTAGTGCCTTGAGGAGTTCCTCTTTGAAGAAAGTGTCTGTGCTATACGGGTCTTGAGCTGCGTAAGTCACGATGTCCTTCTCTAGCCCTTGGATGCGGATCTTGACATGGACCAAAGCCACTGCTATTGCCGGTAGGTCGTCGCCCTTAACATTGCTTAACACCTGGACTCCCCTGACCTTGACTTCCGTGGTTTGCAAAGAGTCCTGACCATCTGATTGTGGCTCTTTCTCATTTCTCATGGAGTCATGGAGAATGGTGGGGTGCCTCCTCGAACAAACGTCGCACACCTTTCGCTGATGATACGCCCTCGCCCAATGGCCCCATTTTAAGCACCCAAAACATCGCCCTCTCAAGACTTCCCGTATTTCTTGCAATGAGAAGCGCTTGGCGTCCCCACAGGTATTAATGGGATGGTTTCTTTCGCAGAATGGGCAAGACCTTAACTCAGTTCGATTTGAGTTTCTAATGAGGCTTGATTGTGACGTGTTGGTTGCGAAAGACAGGTTCCTTCTGTCCTTTGAAATCAAGGAGGTGCTGGGGTCTATTTCCGCTTTTTTCTTTAGGCCATACACTGGATGGTTCCACTCACTTGAGAGATGGCGGATGAAAACGGAGAAATCCTCAAAGCCAGCTTCTTTATTTTGCTTTTCCTCGATCTGCTGAACTGTTTGTCTCCATTTTCTTTGGCAGGGGAGAGGAAGTTTGAGCATTAGCTCGAAACTTAGCTCAGGGTCGTCCAATGTCACAAGGCCTTTCATGTTCTTCATGCCGGTACCACACTTAGTCAGCAACAAGGCGTACTCCTTAATTTTATCTGAATCTTCATTGAAGGGGGGGAAGTCGTTCATTTCTTTGCGAAAGGCGGTTGCTATGCCATACTTGTTTCCATATTCTCGATCCAAGAGCTTCCTTGCCTCCTTGTAGCCATCTTTAGGATCAAGGTGGACACACGCAGATATAAGATCATGAGGTTCGTTTGCAGTGTATTGCAGAAGGTATTGTAGGCGATTTTCCTCGTTGTTGGTTTTCTGCTCGATGAGATAACGGAAAGAGAGCGAGAATACTTGATACTCTGTCAGTTTACCGGAGAATGGGCGCAGATCTTTCTTAGGTAATGTAGATTCCAGCTGGACTGCCAAGACCCGTTCTAGTACGTCCTCTGAGTTAGGACTCTCTACTTTCGAATTGACGGAATCACGAGGCTTGTTCGACATCGTTGAGGCTGGCTTCCGTTCTCTGCTACTTGTTGTGGAACATTGGAATACGCGAAGTTTGAACTTAAGGCCTCCAGTTCTCTGAACGAATGTTCTTTCATTTGCTCGCGCTCAATTTCCATATCTTGATGTCTCTGAGCGAGATATTTTGTTCTTGCATTAGCCTCCGCTTTCTCCGCTTTCAACTCCCTTAATCTCTGGATGTGTATCTTTTGAAGCTCCAAATCTTTCCTTCTGACCTCAGCAAGAATTCGTGCGGATGTTGCGGAAGATGCATTGGAATGATGGGACGCTATTGACACCCTGGAGGCACTATCTTCTGGTTCAACGTCGGATTCCGCACCTTTCGAGCCAAGAAGGCTTTGGATTTTACGCTTAAATTCGATCTTGTCGTCAATGTGCTAAGCGGACCATAAACACATTTACGTATACTGGTCTTCGTCTCCGGGGAGAAAAGCGGCCCATTCCACCTCTAACTCGGCCAAAAGCCTGATGAACCGGTTGAATTCCTCCCTGATCAAGTTCCAAGGAGTGACATCTCGATCCAACCACTCCTCGATCTTTTTCTTTGCCAAAGTGACAGACGACAGCTTTCCTCTGGGTTTCTTTATCTTATCACTGACCTTTCTCGGATGACGTTAGCAAGACTATTGAATGGTCGACCCTATCTCAAGAACATGATGATCTGACAGATCACTAGGTGTCACATGGACATACTGGATCAGACCAGGGTCATTGAAAAAGACGAAGTCTAGAACGCTATTCTCTCTAGTGGCTCCACCAACAAGCATGGAGAAATTGCGCAAGATCGCAAACTCCTACAGCTTTTCGAACGACTCCAGGGAACGACAAGTCCTCTGCAAAGAAAGCATTCGACCAAAATGCTCGATCCAACTCATTTCCTGTGAATTTCAGAGTTGGCAAGAACGAGCTTACAGAACATGAAGGGGGGCCTATACATTGTGACAATGGACACATCAAAAATCTTAACGTGACAAACGAAGACCTCAACTTCTCCATTCGACATTTGTGGATGACTAATTTGAAGATCATTCCTAACGTATAGGCAGACACCTCCATGTGGAGAAATGGGATTATCAGGTCGTATCCTATCACAACGAGTAAAGTAGAAACCCATTATGGCCAGTTCTTCATCTAAGACCCCTGGCCGAAACCAGGTTTCTGTTATAGAGATGAATGAAATCTCTCTCTCACTCAAGGGCTAGTTCCTCTAAAATCTTAGCCTTTGGACTGTCTTTTTTTAGAAGTCAGACAATGCACGTTCAAGTATAGCCTCTTAACGGGCCTCTCAAGTTAACAAGATCTTGGACCATCCTCTCTAGCAATAAAATATCCCGCTTATCAGCAAAGCTACGTTCTACTGGAGGCATAGCATGGGCTAATGGGGATAGTTGGTTTTGGGAAATGGCTTGGGCAGCTACATGAGAATAGGAAAGTATGTGGGGAATAGGGGAAGGACAAGGAAAATTAGTAAGGAGGGTATTTAAGGATTAGGGTGGATTGAGTAATTAAAGGAAGAGGAGGGAAGTTGGAGAGAGTGTAGAAGGTAGGAGGAGGGCGGAGGGCGGAAGGTGAATGGTTTAAGGTCAAGAGGTTTAGGAATAGGATCAGCTTTAAAAGTACGAAACTGTACTATCCTATTTTTCGGCTTTCTTTGCGTCCCTTCTACGTGGACAGAGGTACACCGTAAGTTTATGCATGTCTTAAGTCTCATGGACTGACGGCACATGTACGGGTGGAAAAACGACAACCTACTCTTGTACTTCTCAAAAAACTCGAGAAGCTTTTGACACCATTTAGGGTGGTCAAACTTCCAGCCTTTTCCTTTTTCAGGACATGGCTGCTTCCCGTAATAAGAAAGACTGTTTTCTCTACAACTGTCTTTCCCTGTTCTATTTCAAGAGGAGGTACTACTTTAACCTCTACATTGGACAAATCAGTCGACTTCCTAACTACTGGGTGGGCCTGTTCTTCAAGCAGCACCCTGGTTTCATTGACCCAAGCAACAAAAGCCTCCATAATAAAGGGCTCATTGACTATGGAATGATCCTTCCCTGCTAAGACCAAGTCCAAATATTGTCTAGCTTCTTTAATGACTTTTCCAAAAATAGATTCCATCATGAATGGAGGAGTAACTATCTATGAGCAGCAAAATCAAGAGACCAAGAAAAAAAGAATTAAAAAGGCTGTGCAATCTTGTCCTGAGGTCCAGGACAACAGAGCAAAATAGGAATGAACTACTTCACATCAAACTGAACATACAATGCAAAGATGGAGATAGTGTTGCGGCCACCCTGGGCATGAACAGCTGATGCGTTCCGTCCACGTGAAAGAACACCCGAATATTGAGTGAACCATTAATACACGATGTACGACCTTGCGGAAACAAACTATTGGGAACGTCTCTACCTATTGTTCCCTCTTTTTGATTATTACTAACGTATTATGTATACCTTGTTCGTAGAAACTCTCAATACAATAAAGAGAACGTCTCAATATCGTTATAACGAGCCAACATTTTACTCCATGGAGTAACATCAGTTGTCCATGAACGCGTTTACTTGACTAGCCCTATTAATGTGGATTTCTCCAAAGCATTCGACCGGGTGGACCGAATGCGGTTATTCCTCAAACTCCAACTGTGGGGAGTTCCGCGTTCAATCTGTGTCCTGTTGTCCAACATCTATGCGGGACTCAGATGCTCCATTCGTTCTGGTGAGGACCTATCCCCCTGCTACTTCACTTCCGTTGGCCTTCCGCAGGGGGATCCTCTATCGCCAATTCTTTTCAATCTTTATGTATCCGACCTGCCCGAAGCCCTCACCCACCAAGGCCCCACCATCAACCATTGTATGGTACAATATCTTCAATATGCAGACGACCTGGTTCTCTTGGCTGATTCAGCCGTGGAATTGCAAAATGCCATCAATGCACTCCACGGTTATTGCCAAGAGAACGGCCTTCAAGTCAATAATATCAAGACGAAGGCCATGGTTTTCCATAAAGGTCGTCTGCCTCCCACCTCCTTCCATATCCACCATAGTCCGATTGAAATCGTCAATAATTTTAATTATGTCGGTTTCACATTCTCCACTCAACTCTCCTTTACCAACCATCTTAAATCATCAATAGTAAAAGCCAAGGCCAGGATCGGATACATGTACAATAGACTTCCTATCAAGAATCTCCCCCTTCCAATAGTTCTTCAACTCTTCCGGACCTACATCTCTCCAATTTTCCTTTATGGCCTTCACCTTTGGCTTCCCAACTCCGCCCAATCCGCCCTCAAATCCGCCGATGCCACCTTCACCAAGTTCCTCAAACGATACCTGTGCGTGCCCCAATATGCCAATAATGCATGGACGCATTTTCTATGCGAAACCGAGCCCCTCACCATCGGGCTGGCAAGGTTAGTGTCCAACAGTGTTGGGAACCTGACCTTTCCGGAGGTGATGTCCGGACACAAGTTGTCCTTCCCGGTCAAGGACTTAATAATACCTTACTGTCCTTGGCCCGACATCCCGTCAGAGTATTAGTGGTCACGTACCTTTGTCCGGCTCCCGACCCAATGCCATCAACGACGGGAGCTGACAAAAGATCTGTTCAATCTGACCCACCCACTCTACTGCAATAACCAAGATTTTCATCATTTACCTCTCCCCACCTGTTTATGTACTATCTGCAATTTCCCTCTTCACTTTTTTCATGTGCACTGAACCAATGCTAGTCAAACTTATCGTGATACCACACTTTGGTCAACTATTTTACCATTCTTGACCATTTTATTCTTTTATCAATCGATTGTTGTATATGATATTTATACATACAGTTTTTTACATTTTGCAATCTGAATAATAATAGAATATGTGATTTGCTCTGCTATTGCCCAATCTTCTGAACATGTTACGTGTGTTATGCCCAAAAAGAATGTTTTCATTATCCTACCGCTCTTTCTACATGCATATTTGTAAGATTCACAAGAAATTAAAAGAAAACAAGACCAACAAACGATTCATGGGAATGATTAAACTTGCCTATAGGGAGATTTCACGAAGTGTGATTGTCCCTTGCCACCCAGCGTCAGCTGACCTGAAATCATGCTCATCCAGTACAGCCCCTGTGGAGCTTGAGCATTCTAGTTACTTGGTTTTCTATGATCACGCCGCATATGTTGGAGACTCAATAATGCACTCTCTCTTTACAATGTTTAAAGCCAAGAAATCTCTTCCAAAAGTCCTTAGAACAATACTCTACAATGCCCACATAAAAAGAAGGCTTGAGTATGGGCTTGAATTTTTCCGGTCCGGATCTGCTGCAAAAGGTTTGGTCACGCTTCAAAAGAGAGCCGTCCGATGGATCGCTGGAGAGAAAAGAAATGCCTATACTGATGGCCTTTTCAAACCCCTAAATGTTTTAAAAATCAAGGACTTAGCTAAACAAAATCAGATGAGGTTTCTCTTTTGCTGCATGAAAGGAACCGTCCCCAGTGTAGTCAACCTCTACACTTTCAAAGTACGAAGAGGCAGTGATATCTATTTTAGCTCACCTTTAGTCAAATCAACATGGCTTAAAAATCTCCCTCTTCATCTTGTGCCAAAACCATGGAACGATTTTTATACGCAAACTAATTTGAAAACCTCTTGCCAAGACTCATTGAAACTCCAGAAATTACAAACGCTGAACACTTTCCTAAACTCATATTCATCAGACTGCCATTTAAAGAACTGTTTTGCATGTAATTCTTAATGATTTTATGTGTCTTTTTGTTCTTGATCTTTATTCCGTAATCTGACTGACAATGAGATCTGTTGTAAAGACGCTCCGGTGAATGTTGTGTTAAAGTGGCATGCTGCAATATGACATACGAGTTTTAAACATCTTTTGCGTAATGAGTGCGAGGGCGTCCTACACTTAGGAGCCCTTTCTATCCCTCTGTGATATAGACTTCCATGAAAACAAGTCTTATGGCTTATGGAAGTCTTGGGGAGCTGCTGCCTTTTAACATCATGAACTATTAGTATTTAAACCCCTGAAATACATACAATAAAAAAAGTTCTCCTGGTATTGATAGTGTGACATCTTAGTTTCCGATGAGATGTTCACAGGTTCTTGGTGCTGTTTTGTCGTACTTGATGCGTTGCATCTTCAACCACGGCAAATTTCCTTCCTCTCTGAAGATAGCTTGAAGCGAGTTCAAGTATTCAAATGATCTATTTTCACTATTTTTGCCAACATGAAAGACAGACCTGAGCATGAGAAAATGAGTGAGGTTCGCGAGGCGCCACATAACCCCCGGGCCAGATCCGGCTTTATACGGGTCGAAATTGCTGAGGTGGGGCAACGACGCGACCAGCACTGGTCACTACAGGAGGAGGTTTGGAAGCGTCAAAATATGTTGGCTTCAAGCGGTCAATAGATACGTTATCAGCTTTTCCATTGATGTCCACTAAGAACGTCTTGTCTCGTTGTGAAAGGACACGATAGGGGCCTTTGTAAGGCGGTTCCAAAGGCGGGCGAACCCTGTCTACCATTACCCAAACGAAAGGGCACAAAGACAAATCGCCAGGGGCGAAAGTTGCGGAGCCCCCATGGAATTTGGATTGAGGTGGAACCAAATTGGCGAATTGATCGCAAAGGCTCCAAAAATGTTCGGCGGGCGTAGACAGGGCAGTAGGATGAACGCACAAGGTTCCAGGTACTCTCAACGATGTCCTGTAAACCAATTGGGCAGGTGACAAGTTGGTGTCATCTTTGGGAGCGCATCGGATTCCAAAAAGGATCCAAGGGAGGTGGTAAAACCAGTGAGGGCCAGCCAAACGAGCGCGTAAGGCGTCCTTAAGTTGACGATGAAATCGTTCAATGAGGCCGTTGGCTTGGGGATGATATGATGTGGTGTGGTGCAACTTCGTCCCCATTAAGAGCGAGAGCTCATGCCATAAGGAAGAAGTGAATTGAGCCCCCCCCCGGTCAGTGATGATCGTTTCTGGTAAACCGAAACGACAGATCCAACCTGATAGTAACGCACGAGCACAGGACAGGGCGGTCACATCAACTAATTGGATGGCCTCTGGCCAACGGCTGAATCAATCAATGATGGTCAGCAAGTATTTGTGACCCACCAAAACATCCAATGGGCCTACCAGATCGGGGTTGATCACCTGGAACAGAGCCGAGGGAACGTCCATATGTTGGATTGGGGCTTTGGTGTGACGCACAACCTTTCCTCGTTGACAACCAATACACTGGGCTGTCCATTTGGGCACGTCCCGTTTGAGACCGTGCCACACGAAATGTTTGGCCAAAAGCGTTTGGCGGGCTCGAGTACCTGGGTGGGCCATGGAATGAATGGAATCGAAAACCAGTGGGCAGAGGCTTGACGGGACCCAGGGACGGGGGGCGCCTTGCGAGACGTCGCATAGGACGGGTAAGCCGGGAGAAAATTCGATGTCAAGTACGGACGACCGCCAATTCTTGGTCGGCTTGTTGTGCCTCATAAAGGGTTTGAGGCAAGATGGAATCCGACAAGGTGCAGACACGCAAAGAGGAGTCGGCCACCACGTTCTGTTTGCCCGCCACATGTTGAATTCGATTGGTGTATTCGGATATGTAGGACAGTTGACGTTGTTGACGACCAGAAACAGGCTTGCTGCTTTTGGCCAAAGCGTAAGTCAGAGGTTTGTGATCCCGACCTTCCACAAAATACCGAAAGTGGTGAACGGCCAAGTAGATTGAAAGTAATTCCCGGTCGAAAGTACTATACTTAAGCTCAGGTGGGCGCAATTTGTGCCAAAAGAAAGCCAGTGGTTGCCAGCCTTGCCTTGTGCGCTGCTCTAGCATAGCGCCAACGGCCACGCTGGACACGTCCGTTGTTAGAGCAAGAGGGGCCGATCTATCGGGGAAAGTGAGCAGGGTGGTTTCAGCCAATTTCTTCTTGGCTAATTCCACATGTTGAGCCAGTGGTGCGTCTAGGACATAGTCTTTGGGTTTCTTTTTGAGAAGATCATGCAGGGGTGATAGGACTTGGGCTAGACTTGGGATGAACCGGTGGTAAAACACAATCATTCCCAGAAATTCCCGCAAGGTCTGTTGAGTGCTTGGGAGTGGAAAATCCCGAATGGTTTGCACATGACTTGGCATGGGCTCGATGCCCAAGTGCGAGATGACATGGCCCAAAAAAGTCAGTTTAGATTGTCCAAATACGCACTTCTTTCGGTTGATGACCAAACCGTTAGAAGATAACCGGGCGAACAAGGTACAAGGGAGATGGTTGTAGCGCAGTTGGTTAACGGGCGACCGAGCTTTGCTCGGGTTCATGGGTTCGATCCCAGGTCTCCCCCCCATACTTTAGTGGATTACATCGCCTCGAACGGCGGTCCTCGAACCCATAATGGGACGTCCTAATAGTATACATAATATATATGTGTGTCAAATCTTAATCCAATGAGACCCAAACTCGCAATAAAGATTTTTTTTAAAAAACATGGTCATATTGGGAAGGACTGGCTACCAAATTATCATCAAGATAAACATAAACAAACGGCAGATCTCCCAGGACTGAATCCATCATACGTTGAAAAGTTTGGGCAGCGTTGCGGAGTCCGAAAGGCATCTTGACGAACTCAAACAAACCAAAAGGTGTTATAATAGCCGTCTTGTGAATGTCTTCAGGAGCCATGGGTATTTGATTATATCCGCGGACAAGATCGATCTTGGAAAACACTTGACAACCATTTAACCCCTCCGAAAAGGCTTGTATGTGGGGAATAGGGTAACTGTCAGGATTGGTCTTCTTATTTAATGTGCGGTAATCGCCACAACAACGCCAAGTACCATCTGGCTTGGGGATGACATGTAAAGCTGAAGCATATTGACTTTTGGACCGACGACATATCCCCAAATCCATCATTTGATGAAAATCAACTTTGGCGGCCTCCAACTTTTCCCCAGTCAATCTTCGTGCTTTAGCATGGACAGGATGACCAGAAGTGGGAAGGTGATGGAACACTCCATGCTTGGGAGAGATGTCATTGAAAGCGGGGTTGAGAATTTCCGGAAAGTCATTCAATAATGAAGAAAAAGGGTCGGTGGCCAAGTGGCACACGAGAGTGAGACATGGGGCAATGGCTTTGCCCAAGTAGCCTGGAATTGACCGGCGAGACATGGGGTCTATCAGGCGGTGATTGACCAAATCCACCATTATGTTATTAGCACGGAGAAAATCGGCCCCAAGAATTGCCTGATCCAGTGCCGCCAGGAAGAAGGTCCAAGTAAAGACATGATCACCGAAATTTAATTCACGCGTTACTCTGCCATAACAACAAATGACAGAACCCTTAGTGGCGGAAAAGGAGGGTGTTCCAATAGACGTAGCTTGCATGGTACGCGGGACGGGCAATATGCTAACTTGAGCCCCGGAATTGACTAGGTATGATAAGTTATTCTTTTTATTTGTAACGAATAATAGACGGCCGCCAAGGTTACTTATTGGGGGCCGTACTCCTCGTTTCCCTGGACGGTGATGACTTGAGATCTTTTAGGTGGGGGAACGGAATCACAGAAGGTCTTGCTAAAGGAACATTGACCTTCCCAACGGTTATGGAAGCGGCAAACACGGTCCTGGTGGTCTCCCGGAGTCTGAGTCCAATGGTTGGATACCGCATGAACAAAAGGTTGACGAGCCACCATGACTTTGTCCACAGCCAAGGCCAGATTTCTAGGCGACGAGTTGTCTAGTTGAGGGATTAAATGGGCTCGTGTATCCTCTGGCACTTGATCCATAAACAACGTTTTGAAAAGGAAGCACGCCTCGTGATCACCTAACAGGCCTAACATCTTGTCCATCAATTCCAAAGGAGTGTGGTTGCCTAAGGTGGAGACTTGAATAAGGCGATGGGCCCGTTGATAAGATGACAAGATAAACGTAGACAATAACATGTCCTTCAGGATCTCGTAGCGGGGTTCTTTCAAAGGGGGCGCAGCAAGACGATCCACCACGCGTTTAGCCATCGACTGGTCCAAGGCCGACACTACATGATGATATTTGGTCTCATCAGCAACGATGCCTTTCAGCGCGAATTGAGATTCCGCTTGAGCGAACCACACTAAAGGGGCTTCAGGCCAAAACGACGGCAGTTTGACTGTGGCGGCCGAGATCATAGGAAGGCTGGAGGAATTGGAAGATGCTTTGATAGAAGTTGCCATGGCGAAAGATCAACAATACGAGCTGAAGACGCACGTCGGGGTCACCATTGAAGCGAGTTCAAGTATTCGAATGATCTATTTTCACTATTTTTGCCAACATGAAAGACAGACCTGAGCATGAGAAAATGAGTGAGGTTCGCGAGGCGCCACAAGCTCACGTTGTTCCAAATTTCAAAGGGGGAGGGATATAAGTCGCTCCCCAGTTACCATAGGGCCGATTTTTGTCACTTCGGTTATTTCAAAGGTGTTTGAGAAGATCATCAAGTCCAAACTTGTTCAATTTCTTTATGTTCATGATGTCTTTCTTCCTAACCAGCACTGGTTCCGAGCACATTTTAGCACAGTTACCCAACTGATTGAGCATTTAGAGCACGTCATTGAGGGACTGGATAGACACGAGTCAGTTGACGTTGTTGATCTTGATTTGCCAGGGCCTTGGTAAAGTAGATCATGGCCTTTCGTTGATTAGACTTCATGACATTGGGCTCCAAGGCAAGGTTCTCAATTGGATGAGCAGCTTCATTCATGATAAGAAGCAAATTGTCAAGGTCGAGGGATCCCTTAGTGACATACATGATGTCAAGTCAGGTGTTCCCCAGGGTTCGATCTTAGGGCCCCTCCTTTTCATAATTTTCGTTGCCCAAAAAAAGCTTAGTTTTGCCGCCAGTCTCTCTTCTTATGCTTAGAGACTAAAATAGGTGGGATTGTATAGTGTTCAGAGAAGGTACGAAAGGTATCTGATACCGCAAGTCTTCTAAAGCATTCATGAGCTTTGTCCCAATCCAGGATTTAGGGTCAATTCTAGTGACCATAGAGGCTTAATGTATGTTTTGAGAGTTCTTTCCAGATCTCGAGAATCCAGACTAGTTCGACCAATGAAGTCCACTTCTCTTCTTTCTCGGGCTCCTTCATTGTTTAATTGCTTCCCTCTAATATTTGTAGGTGTGCCATATCTATTTCGCGACGCGAAAGTTGGGATAGTAGTTACAAGACGTTTATTAGAGTATGAACAATATACATCTGAACGAAGATTGTAGACTCGGAACATACTCCTGGGAATCAGACGAGTCCATACCAAGAGCAACAACGACACAAATCATTGTAATACAACACACCTCCCCAAATATATTTTACCAAACATTCGATTGAATAATCATTACTTGAACCAAAAACAACAGAGCAAACATAAAGTTCTGATCAAGATTAAGACGAACCTGTCCAATACGGGAAACTGCTTTGAATCATGGTTCACACGGGTAAATTTGTTCAACCAATTCAACTGCAGATCAACAACCCCATCACAAGCAGTTGTAGTACCGTGGTTGAACATCTTCTTTGGCTAGTCGATATCCACACCATTAAACTGAAGCAATGTAGTCGGGATAATACAATCTGTTGCCCCAGTCTCCAGTATGGGCAAGACCTAAAAATACTAAAGGTCCCTAGTGGCTGAAATGTGCGTCAGCTCAGTAATGAAAACAAACCGAGTCCTCCCAAGCCATACGGGCAAGGTTTGACCTCCAGATAGAGCGAATAGCCCGTGGATTAGAGCGAGAACATGAAGGTTATGAATGATATTGGTTGAGATCTCCTCTCTTGTTTCAAAAAGTGAAGGAAGGCACATGATCAGGCCGGCGTTTGTGATGCTCAGTCAGATTGGATGACAGGATCAGAATGTATGGATCAGACAGATTCTAAAGTTGTTCGTTCCACAATGGGTTTGGTTGGGCTGCCTTGAAGGCAAAGGAAAACCACCAAGCCATCACCAAAAGTATGGTGGCTGTTTAGCAGCACATAAATTTGCAGGCGGCCTTGTTTTTGGGAAATGTCTTCAGCCACACCTCGGGTCACACTTGGACAGGGTCAATGAATCAACT
>NC_081445.1:10649810-10681963 GCF_007210705.1 Tigriopus californicus | reverse complement strand
GCCGTATAACCGAAGTGACAAAAATCGGCCCTATGGTAACTGGGGAGCACTGAAATACACCGTTTGATTGTATTTAAAATGGAATTTTGGTTGTCATAAAACTCCCTTGGTTTATTAGCTTAGTTTCAGTTCTACAAACACGGAACTAATAATCATTCGGTGAAGTTCACATTCCTTGTACGTAGGGAATTTGTTTTTGGGAGTCAGGTATGTGTTATGGCTAAATATTTTTTTCATGGTGATACTGACACTCCTGCCTAACTAGTAAACAAATACGAAAACACGCTTCTGCTGCGCTAACCAAGCTTAGATCAATTTGTAGATGAAACTAATGAATGATGGACGGACACAATAGAGCATGGGCTGGTCTTTGTTTAGTTTGCTTAGACAAAAGCTTGCTCCTTATCACCAGTGCAAAGTTTGAGGAATTGGTGCGCAATTACCTCGCGCAAGATTGCGCTGTGGAAGATTATCGCTTACCTAATGAGCACAGAAACCAAGCGCCTTTGAAAAACTGGACTTTGCCCGTATTCTGCCGGAACTACCTGCAAAGGAGTATTCTGCCATGGCCAGGTTCCGATCTCCTCGAGGAAATACGAAATGCATTCCCAACATGCCTTGGAGTTATTGGCTTTTAGAGGTTTCGTATAGTGATCAAACAAATTTTCAAAATCAGGATCGCCAGAAAGCTAGGAAAGTCGAAGCACGGGCCTTTTCTAACATATAGTAGAACATTAGGCTTGACCAAAAAGGTGACCCTTGTTTGATCGGAGAAAAGTCAGGGTTACTTTTTGTGATTAACTAACGGGTTTTCGATTTTCCGCTAGTAATGCCGTAAGCTATGTCTGTGCAAAGGCCAAATGCGTCCCCACTGCCCTTTCAACCCATGGGAGCCACCAATGGCCGGTACTTCCCATTGGGGAGTATGAAGGTGCAAAGTTGGGAAGCTTCTTTAGAGAGAGGTATTTGAAAGTATCCGTGCAGGCGTCCAGTTTGGCGAAAACACGGGCCCCAGGTATTACTTGTCGCATTAGATCAGGGACGGAGCTGAATGGGTGGACTGGTCGTGTTTTGGCCTCCTTGAGGCGACAGTAGTCGATAACCAAACGTACTTTGCCGTTCTTTTTCGGGACAAAATGGGCAGGTGAGACCCACTCAGTTGGTTCATGCTCACGGATTATGATTTGAGATTTGACCTACTCTGAGATCAGCTTGGAAGCAGGCTCCTTGTAATGTAAAGGGACTTGTCAGGCTGTCGTAAAGTGTATGTGTTTAATTGGTGTAGGTGAAGGGTTAAAATCGTGTTTATTGTCCTTGAGGTGAATATCAAGAGGACCTCGTCAGTAAAGCTTTCCTGCGGCGTCATTAAGGCTCGTGCCAAGGACGCCCCTGGCGGCTGCATCACGGATCATTACGGCAAGGCAGGGGCCGGCCTGGAGCCTCTTGATGGCAGCATCCACCGATTTTTTCATGGCTTTGATGACCATTTATGATTGAGGGGGGAGTTTGAGCTCCACCTCATTGGCGTTGTCAGGCAGCTCTCCAACGCAGACGGCTGCTGCTTTGCCTGATGAGGGACTTTTGACCTTGGCGGCACTTTCCTGGGATTTGAGCCAATGGATTGGAGCAATGATCTCATTGTAATGAGAGGTGGACTTCTGCTTGCACTGATGAACTGCTGGGAACTCCTCGATGAGGCCTCAGTGAGAGCCTTTAGGTCGTGGCAACCAATGGGGGTTTGCCTAGGGATTGGCGAGACATCTGCGTCAATGGTTGCTGTTGCGGCATTGTTCCAAAAGTTACACTAAGGGTTAGCTTGCCCAAGTTCTTGATAATGGAGCCATTGGCGGCAACTAGGCGTGTTGAGGGCGGTTTGATTTCGACTCCGGGTGGAACATTCCTCGCCGGAATCACGGAACGGGCTGCACCCGAGTCTGGGATGCCAACAAGTTCAAAGTGGGCTTGTTCAGCCAGACACATGCGTGTGATCTTGGTAAGGGGGGCGGCACGTGTGGGTGTAGACTTGGTACTGGAGATGGTGCCGATTCTTGAGGTAGATGGGCTCCTGACATCCATGTCGTCATTAAAGCGCTGGCCAGATGACGAGTTACGCCGTTGTGGACGGCCTTGATAGTCTTGTTGATTAGGCGAGCTGGATCAGGTCCTCAATGTGTGACAAACTTCCCTTATATGTCCCACTTTGTTTTTGTTGCAGTTGAAGCATCACTTCTCTCTCCACGGGCATGCCAAGCCCTGGACGTGGCGCTGGGATCCACAATCACAGCAAGTGCCTCGATCGCCGCCAAGACAACATTAGTTGTCTCAGGGTTGGTGCGGATTGAGTTGGAGACAGCGGGAGCAACATGGTGGATGGGCGTGAAGGAAGTGTTGGACATAGACTCATAGGTGATAGCGGCTGAGTGGAGCATCCTCAGGGTCGGGTTATTAACCTTCCTAAGCTCCCAGAAAAGCTCGGTCCCGGACTGACAACTGGGTACATACATTTGGGTATGTTAGAGGGATAAGGCAAAGGTTTTAAAGACCTATTTACTCTTGGAACCATCAATGAGTATGTTTTTGTAGTAAAGGATAGGTTTCATATAGAGTACTTTTCCTTAAGATTTGTAGTTTTAAAGGTTCGTATTTCTGGACATTTTTGCACATTTTTGCACAGTTTTGTCCACCCTTATTTTTGGACACTTTTGGACAGGGGTGGACAAAAGTGGCCAAAAATGAAATGTCCACCCTGGCAGTCCCTGTTATATAACATCCTTGAGTCCCCCAGTGTACTCGCTACTTCGAGTATATCAAGTCCCGAGAGTGTGCTTGACCCGAATATCGTTCAAGAATTGAAGAGTTGATGTGATACGTAACAATTAAAAGACAAGTGGACTTGACTTTGCCTCAAGCGCACTAATCATTTTATGTTAATGCGCCCAGCATCCAACCTTGTATCAGTAAATGGCTTAAGCCTGTTCTCTACTGCAAATTTGTCTCACCCCACACCCAGGCTCTTAGACAGAGTCGGCCTTAGCCACAAATAAGGTCACTCTTTTGACACTGCCAACTTCTCATCACAAAAAGTCTTCATTGACCTAATAAACTTCGCGAGGAGTTTTGTTCAAGTTTGTCATGTTCACGCGCAAAAAAACTTGGTCTTAACAAACAACACTACATACTATGGTGGAAGAAGGGCACCATTTGGGTCAATGCAAGGTCATAATTCGTTTGCACTTTTTGGACAAAACCTAAACCTTCATGTTCTTTGAGGCTCGGAGTTCGGACCTCGCCATGGGTCAGTGCTGATTAGCAACCATTGGTTTAACACTTAAACAGTCTGAACACTTGCAAGACTTTCAATTTGTCAAAGGTACCGTGGATGGGATGACCTCTGAAGAAAAAACTTGCCAGTGAACCGATCATGATAGGCTCTTGAGGTACTTTCAATTCCACCTTTGTTTTACTTCCATGGTGTACCATCATGATTCTTGCGTTTAACAGGTGTTGTTTTGCAAATCCTTAATTTCTTTTAGAACTCTTGACTTTTGAGGGTAATCACGAAACCCCTTTGATCCAGTAACGACTGAACTCTGGACATATTTGACGCCGCCAAATGTACCCCAATAGTATAAAGGACAAGCTTGAAACCATCAAACTCAACCTCCCGACCAAAATTGGAAAATAATCTCAGTCACTCATTCCAGGTTCAATCGCCATATACATTCAAAAGTAAGGCAGGAAATTTAAGTTAAACTAAACGTGTGATATAACAAGTACGAACAAAGAAATTTGACTTGCGTGAAAAAAAATTACGAGCGAGCTGAATTCGTGTAAAGTTCCAAAATATTTTTGATGTCAGTGGTTGCCAGGCACATCCAAGCACTCTCTGATTGTAAATCAAAGGTGTTTGAATCGCCAAAGAGCGAAAAAGAGCCAATAATAACATGATCCAGGAGTTCCAATGTTAATCATCTTGAATTTACATCTAATTGAATGCATGAAAACTGGATCATAATTTTGCAAAGGCTCGATAACCTCAACATCCCCAAGAGTCTCTTAAGATGGATCAAATCGTTCCTTGCCAATAGGAAACAGAGGGTCAAAGCGGGCCATATCTACAGTGACCCAGTTAAGATCATTTCAGGCATTCCGCAGGGCACAATACTCGGGCCAATACTCGGGCCAATACTTTTCATCCTATACCTCTCACCTTTATCTGGCCAGGTGAAGAATTGCATGATCTCGTCTTATGCTGACGACATAAGCTCATCGTTGGTAGAAATGGCCAAGATTGCTCCCTTCTCCAAGAGGACCTTAATAATGTATACAAATGGGTCGACGAAAGCAACATGAAACTAAATGGATCCAAATTCCAGATCATGTCATATGGTTCATCGGCTTTCCCTCCATATTACCTACCTGAGAGGGAGCTGGGAGCTGGGAGCTGGGAGCTGGGAGCTGGGAGCTGGGAGCTGGGAGCTGGGAGCTGGGAGCTGGGAGCTGGGAGCTGGGAGCTGGGAGCTGGGAGCTGGGAGCTGGGAGCTGGGAGCTGGGAGCTGGGAGCTGGGAGCTGGGAGCTGAGATTGAAATTTTCTCTTGCATCAGAGACCTTGGCGTTACTCTTCAGGATGATGGAAAATTCAATATTCATCTCAGCGAGAAGGTAACTAAAGCTGCTCAAATGGCAGGCTGGGCTTTACGCACCTTCAAGACCACGGATAGGTTAGCTATGGTTACCATCTGCAAATCCATCGTACAACCCCATCTGGGCTATTGCTTATTGATTTGGAGCCCATATATTGTTGGCGAACAAAACAAAATGGAGTGTATTCTCCGGCCCTTCACTCGGCAAATCACTGGAATGTCTAAACTCTCCTACTGGGATCGACTTCAGCATCTACGCCTGTACAGTGTGCAAAGGAGACACGACCGGTATGACATATTACATACCTTTAAATGTATCCATGACCTGTCCCATCCATGAACGGACATTAATTTCGTCCAACGAGACAATGAACGTGTTACATGTACCCAACCTCATTGGAACTACAACAAGAATGCGACTGCTAAATCAAACATAAGCCACTCATTTCTTGAGAGAGGCCCAAGACTCGACAACAAACTGCCCTCCTCCCTTCGAGTCATCTCTGTTAAAAAAAATCTTCTCCCCAAATTCAAAGGGGACTTGGGTAACTTCCTCCAAGCATTCCAGACCAACCTTCATTACCCGGGTATCATCGATCAGTAAATTCAAACCCGTTTACTGATCAGATTCACTTTCGAGTGATTGTGTAAATATATCTGTGCCTTGAATCCATTCAAGACATCTGTTTGTATACGGTAAATAAATCATTATTTTAATGGTTTGAAATGATCAGCAGTAGCCTCTTGGAGAGTACAGAGAGCAAAAACCGATCCACAGTAAGGCTTAAATCATAGTTTTAGCCCGTTTCTCAATCAGATCAAAGCCTACTGGGGGTTGGAAAGACCCCAGTTAAATGCGACCTCGATGATTGATCCCATTTTCCTTTTTTTTGGTCTGCTTTTTCACGGGCTTTTCCAATTGCTACAAGCAATGCAATCCTCAGTACTATTGAAATGAAAGGTTATAATTTGTCTTTTAATTATCTTTTAATCTTTATATGATAATTGGTTTACCAACAAATTTGAGTTGGCGGACCGAGCTAGTCCTTGAATGTGGGGATGATCCGGAATACAATCTAATTTTTTTGTCCAAGTCTGACTTGAAAGACGTTACTAGATCAATAAGGCCTAAGTATTCCTTATGAATATTAGACGGAAGCAAATTAAACAATGAAGGAGCCCGAGAACGAAACGAAAAGGAATTCATTGTTCAAACTAGCCTGGATTCTCGAAGGCTTTAAGGTGCTCTCAAAATCCACATTAAGCCTCTACGGCCACTAGAATTGACCCTAAATCCTTGGTTCGGACAAAGCTCATGAATGATTTTGAAGACGTGAAGTATCAGATACATTTTTCTAGGAAAATTTGAAGAAACTAACTTGCGTTTTTCCCCCATTGATGCATTTTTGCACGATCGCAACATGTGTTTGCACATTTTACCTTTTTGACATATCTTTACAACTCGTTTCAAGCTTTTAACATGCTTTGGGTTTTCTCAAATATTTTTTTGCAATTTTCTCAGATTTGTAAAAAAATACTTTGGCTAAAATGCTGCTTTTTTCGATCTCTGATGATATCGATATCTTGTAATTTTGATTTCTAAATTTTTGCAGATAATCAGGATACCCAAGGGCAAGAATTACAAGTGGACCGCTCAAAGCTTCTCTTTTTTGACCGCAAGAGCATATTGACATTCAACTCTAAGGAACAGGAATTGCACAGCATTGCAAAAATCAAGCCGAAAAGCATTAATTTGAAGGTATGTTTGAATTCAGTAAATCATTAGCAGGGCTAGAAAAAAATCCGCTTTGAGCGCCAAATAATCACTGAAGGCAAGAATATTTTTTCACATGAAATTTTTTAAGCCTCAGTACAATAACCTGTTTAAAAGCTAAAACAGACAAATGAAAAGACAACGTCAAACTAATTTTGCACAAATTTGCTGCAATTATTAAGGTTTTCAAATATTTCATTTCTTCAAAATCTTCGAAATCAAAAGCCTCAAAATTGTCTCTTAGCTTGGAATCCCACCCAGGTTTCTAGATCAAATTTGATCCCTTTTGCTGCTTTATCTCAGCTATCTCTGAAGGTGAAGAAACATGTGCTAAAGAAATATTATCAATATATTTTTCGCGACTCTTGTTCATGTCAGGGCATAAAGATATTGGGAAAAGGTGACATTTAAACATTATACAGACATTGTTAAGATTATGAAAAGAAAAATGTCAATGTAAAAGCAAAGACTACAAACACTCTTCAGTTAAGGTATTTGAAGAAAATCTTGGTTATTGATGAGAACAGGATGGACCAGATTGAACAGATCTTTTGTCATCTCGCTCTCCCGTCGTTGATTGAATTTTTCTGGGAGACAGACAAGGAGCCTGACCGCCGATACTCGGAAGGGATGTCGGTCCATGGACAAGAAGTTGTTAGCAAGTCCTTGACCAGGTAGGACAGCTTGTGTCCAGAGATCACCTCCGGCAAGATCAGATTCCTAACAATCTTGGACACTAATCTTGGTAGACCAATGGTGAGGCTTAGACTCACAAATAAAACCATTCGTGATGGTAGATGAATGAAAGTTGGGTGGACAATGTGAAACCATAATAAATAAAATCAGACCATTGTGGCCCTACGTGGAAACTATCTTGAATAAATATCTTGAAAATATCTTGATGGTATTGACTTCAAGGCGGTTCTCTTGGCAATAACCGTTGAGTGCATTATTGGCATTTTGCAATTCCACGGCTGAATCAGCCAAGAGAATTGGAAGGTTTCGCGGAGAAGTGGGAAATGATAGCAGTTACGTTCAGTACAAGAATGAAGGATTGATTACATTTGTGGGCGGGGCACAAGAAGACGTTCGCCCATGAGGATGAGTTCAACCTCAACCCGGAAGTCACTGTAGACGCCCGGCAGAGAGGTCGGAGGGCAAGTCGTCCCCGGCCTTGAGGGCGCAAACTAGCGAGCAATACTCATTGTCCATGTTGGCGGCGATCACGCAGAGAGTAGGGTCGTAGTGCACAGAGTGAACTCCTGGTCTATAATGGTGGAGCTACCAAAGATGGGATGGCGGCTCAGGGAGTGGGCGATCAGATGTCTATTGCGCGGGAACCAGACCATTGAGAACCTGAACGGAGACAAGTTATTCCTCAGTTGCTGCAAACAGGGATTGTTGATGGCCGTAAGGGGGCGCTTGAACGCTCCCAAGAGAAGCCAGTGGTCGGTTGTGAACATGAATCCAGGGTGGCCTCAGAGAAAAAATCTACACTTCCACAACGCCGTAGTTCTTCTGAGCAGGAGACAGAGTGCAGCTTTCGCACTGGATTAAGCAAGGCCGCCTATCCTTTCCTGTTAAACCAAGGCGTACCTGAGGCTCTGCAGGTTTGACGTGTTGGTCATCAGCTCAGTCGGGAGCAACAGGTCGGGCAAACGGTTTGACCACGTGGCTGGAGGTGAGGATAGCCTTGGCCTTCTTGAACTCCTCCTCATGTTCCTCCAGTCACAACCACGCCAACTTGGCCTTCAAGAGCTCACTCATCTTTGCCGTGGGATGAGCAAAGTCAGGGAGAAAAGAGGTCAGTTGGTTGGTGTAGGAGTCAGATAACGATATATCCTTAGATTAATCCGTATAACAAAGATTGAGGATGAGATCGACAGATTCGTGAGAGAACAACACTGATTGTTTATATCATTGATCATGCCAAATCACCAACACATTCATTGACAGAGATTGGAATCCTACAACTCCCCCATTAAGATCATTATAATCAGAAGAATGTTTACCTCACATAAAATATAAACAATGTGATGTGAGAGCTAAAACCGTTATGTTCCTAAAGCGCAAAATGAACATGCTTTTTCCGGGGGCGGTCGCTTCTACGAGTAGGAGGAGGAGGAGGGGGACCGGCAATAGCGGTTGGTATTTCTGGTGCCGTTGTAGGTAGATTGGTTTTGTTTGTAATATCTGTGGGACGTAAGTGGCGGCGAATTCGTCGATATCGTCCCGCACCATCCTGAGAGACAATCCAGTACGAACGCCCTGTCTTTGATTTTGATTCCACTCTGGCAGCAAATGGGGACCATGACTTTTCCACAGGATCTTGAACGTGGACGGTCTCTCCTGGGATTAATGGCCTCATATCATGACCACCGGCGTCGCTTACCCTCTTAGCACTGATTAATCTTCGAGTGGCATCAAAACTTGCGTGCTCTTCATTCGAAGCAAATGTTAGAGGCAGAGCGGACGGGAGGCGGTTTTTGAGGTTCCTGCCAAAGAAACCAAAGGCTGGTGAAAATCCATCTGCCCTGGGGGTACATTTCCACTGGAGAAGTGCTTCCCGAAAGGCAGCGTTATCTGTTGCACCAAGTTTTTGTAGCAACATTTTGATCGATTTAACAGCCGCCTCTGCCAACCCGTTGGAACGGGGATTATATGGGGCCGATGTTTCATGGGTGATTCCATATTCGTTGCAGTATGCTTTAAATTGATGTCTAAATTGAGGGCCGTTATCTGATTTGAGGTGTCCAGGGAAGCCAACATCACAGAACCAGGTCAAGAGTGCTCTCCAGACAATATTAGTTGATGAAGAGCCCAGATGTGTAACAAAAGGTAACCCTGAGTATCGATCCACCATCACCAGAAAGATCTTTCCGCTTAGATCAAAGAGGTCAACGCTCACGGATTCCATTGGGTAAGAGGCGGGAGAGGACAAAACAGTTTCATGTTCCTGACTTGGGAGAGCTGCAATGCATACTTGGCAACTCTTGATCCGTTGCTTTACATCATTGATCATACCCGGCCAATAGAACACCTGGTTGGCAAGTTGCGACGTTTTCGTGACTCCAGAATGTGAAGCGTGTAGTAGGTCCAATACTCTTGGGCGAGCAGGGCTAGGTACAACTATGCGGTCACCCACTAGGACAAGGGCCCCCTCCTCGCGTAGTTCATCCCGGACTTGAATGTATGGGGACAATGCCTGAGGAAAACGTTGGTTATTCATCACACAATGCAACAGTTGTGAGTACTCGCCATCCGTGTTATTCGAGATAATGTGAAAGGAGGGATCCGTAGCTGAGATAACAGAGCACAATGAAATGTCGAATGCGGGGTCAGCAGGAAAGGCGGGGGCTCTGCTCAAGGCGTCAGCAATTATGTGATTTTTACCCGCAGACCAGACGACACCAAAGCTATACTGGGAGAGATTTTCCCTTAACCTTTGTAGTCGAGAATTCGCAAGTGCTGCAAGGGGTCGTTCAAACACACCGAGGAGAGGTCGGTGGTCGGTTATAACCTTAAATTCGGGCATGCCTCGTAAATAGTAGTCACACTTTGTGATGGCCCACCAGATAGCGCTCATTTCCAGCTCAATGGTTGCATAGTTTGTCTGAGCCGATGTTAGGGAGCAGGAGCCACATTGGATTAACCGTGGCCGGTTATTGGTCTCTCTTTGGATCAAGGCATAACCCATCCCATGTAATTTGGATGCATCTGTCAAGAGTTCTGTCTTGAGGTGTGGGTTGAACGGCTTTACAACTGCAGGTGAGCAGAGAACAGTTTTCGCTTTTTTAAACTCCTCCTCATGGGCCGGCAACCATATCCATGCACTTGTCTTCTTCAACAGTTCCCTCATTCGCACCGTTAAGTGTGCCCAGTCAGGGAGAAATGATCCCAATTGATTGGCTAAACCCAAGAAGGACCGCAGCCCTGTGACATTTTTTGGTGTTGGGAAGAGTCTAAGAGCATCCACTTTGGAAGGGTCTGGTCTTAGACCGGTGGACGATACTACAAAACCGGCGAACTTCACGGATTGGCCTGTCTCAAATTTATCCACTGAAATCTTAATTCCATGTTTCCGACAAACTTCCAAGACAACCTCAAGCCTGTCGTATAGCTGTTGTTCAGTTGGTGCTTGAAGGCAGATGTCATCAACAATCTTGGCAATCCATCGTTTTCGTTTCAGCTCCTCGAATGCCAGATCTGTACGCAGGCTAAACACGTCTCCGCTGCCCTTCCATCCCATCGGGGCAACAGTAGGCCGCCATTTTCCACTCGGTAGTAGAAAGGCACAAAGGTGAGAACTTTCCCTATCCAATGGTATTTGGTAATAGCCATGCACAGCGTCAAGTTTGGCGAACCATTTAGATTCCGGGAGAATTTCTCGCATCAAGTCAGGCACAGATGAGAAAGGATGCACAGGTCTTTTTGTTGCCTTATTGAGTTGTCTGTAATCAATCACGAGACGAACTTTGCCATTGGGTTTGGGGACAAAATGTGCCGGGGAGCACCAATCGGTTGGTACATCACACCTGACCATCATATTGGATGCCTCAAGTTCCCGACAAAGAGCGGCTGCAGGTTGGTCGAAATGGAGGGGTACTGCTCTGGCTGTGGTGACATGGCAAGGTTTAACGTGTTTATTAAAATCTATTTCAATTTTCATTGGAGTTCCCTTCATAGCCCCAGCAGCGTCACCTAATGACGATACCATCACGTCCCCTGACGACCTCAACAGTTTGATGAGTCTGGGATCAGCACCACCAGGTCGATCCTCAAAGCGCCGAATTGTTCGCATTGTGTCGGCCCTACATGTAGTTGGATCAGGGATGTTTGCCTTCTTCTTTGAAGTATGAAGCAAGTTGTTTGTTATTGTGTTATTTTCAATAAATTCAGCTCCAGAACCAGGTTGAGTGTTGAGGTTGGCCATGGGTTGGATTGCTACCGCGTGTATTGGAGAATTGAAATGATGAACTGCTGGAAAATCCCAATGGAGGATGCCTAAACTTATTAAGTCGTTTCTGCCTAACAATGCCACCCCAGCAAGATCAGGAGAAACGACAGCAGAAATGGTGGCCTCAGGGCCTCCAGGAGCACGGCAAACAAAGTCAAATTTGCCAAGGTTTTTAAGTGTTGTGCCGTTCGCGGCAGTAAGGATTGTATGTTAGGGCTGGAGAACACAACCGGTAGGCTTGGAAGCAATTGGAAGCACTGTACGGGCAGCTCCCGAATCTGGTAGTGCTGATAACTGGAAGTGTGTTGTCCCAGCCACACATTCAACCGAAATCAAACCCATTGAAGATTTTGACCTCGCCACTTTTACAACATTCAAAGTTGAATCCGACTCCACCCCGGTTACTGACGACTCAATTAACGTCTTCACCCGAGAGTAAGAAGGGCTTCGGCTTTTAGATGCATCATAACGTCCTCCTGGGGACCCCCGACGTGAGGGGCGACCTCTGTCCTCAGAGGGGCGGCTCTTCTCAAACAGATTGGCCTCGGCAGTAGTATTGGAGGTGTCCAATTTTATTGCATCGGAAACAAGGTTTCTCACGAAATGGACATACCGAGCGTAGGTGAGGGCGTCCACAGCCTTGGCAGGCGATGGCAGGCAGCCAAGATTTCTTCGGCAGTCTCTACCCGGTCTTCATTAGTAATGGAGAAGGTAGCTTCGGAAATGATCCCTGCCCTTGCTTCCCTCGTCGCATTTTCATGTCCATTGGCCTTTGTTAACAAGTCATGGATAGTTGGGTCTTGGAGCTCCAATAGCTTGAGGAATAGGGAGGTGTCGGATCTACATCCACTCAGCAAGATAAAAACAATGATCTCATTAGGGGTGAGCTTGCTAAGCTCTGCTTCATTCGCCACCCGTCTAACTTTGTCGTAGAACTGCCTGAAGCTCTGAGATCCCTTGTCATCTTGAATAGTTCTAGAACGGCGCGAGAAAAGCGGCTTTAGAGCAAGGAAGTGATTTCCAAGTCCCATGTATACTTCTGAGATGGTGGTAGCCGCAGACATACTTGTCTCTAAGGCTACTGCGAGTTCTGGGGTCATACAGGCCACAGCCATACCCTTTTGTTCCTCTAATCCAATGGAGGCCATGTTTGATGCAGAGTGGTAGGCCTTAAATTGCCGAAGCCAAACACGCATTTCTGGGGTTGAGGATTCGGAGGATAGGCATGGAGTAGGCTTCATGTCAGATATTGGCCTGAATGTTGGGATGTATGCCCCGAAGGGGTACCTGACATTGATGGGAGGGAGACGTTCGTGGAGGTCGAGCCATCAATAAGTTGCCGCACACATAGATCTTTGAATCCACTTCGGTGACGGCTTTCTCCTTCTCACGTAAGAAAGATATTGCTTCCCCTTCCGTCGTTGCCTCAAGAATGAGTCTTCATACATATTGGCGAGTTTAGCAGCCAAGTCCTCGACGTCTGAATATTGTTGCCATAGTCTATCTTCATTGGCGTCCGGTTTGTTATTGGCCTGAATAAAGTTCACCTTCTTTGTGATCTGACCCTTAAGATTCGAGATTCGTCCCTCACACTGCTCATTTCGAACGTTAAAACGGTGGCCCCTTTCGATTGGCATGACCTTTATACGTTGGGTGATATCCACGTCTGGTTTGAAAACCCCAAATGTGGTGAGCAATAATGAGGCGGTAGATGGAGAGTAGGTTCACGATATCGTCCTGCCGCCAATGTAATCAGCATGAACGATATATCCTTAGATTAATCCGTATAACAAAGATTGAGGATGAGATCGACAGATTCGTGAGAGAACAACACTGATTGTTTATATCATTGATCATGCCAAATCACCAACACATTCATTGACAGAGATTGGAATCCTACAGTTGGGAAGACCAAGGAATAAACACAAGTCCATGAGGTTGGACGGGGAGGGAAAGGAAGAAATGGCCTCCACCTTGGCGGGGTCAGGCGTCAAGCTGGCGGTGGAGACAGTAGCTGCTATTTTCGTGGCTTATCCGCTTCACTGCTTGTCCGCTTGACCCCTTCCAAGAACCAATTAGATTCTGTGTCCACCGAAATTCTCAACTCAGATTGGTTAAGGGATAAGGCAAAGCGGTCAAGGGGATAAGCCACGAAACTATCTGCTAATGAAGCCGGCGAAGGGGAAACGTGATCCCCTCCTTGAAGCAAATGTCAAAGACAACCCACAGGCGGATGAGAAGCTCGTTGTAGGATGTCGCCTGCAGGAGCATGTCGTCCACGATCTTTGACATCCACCCCATCCTTACACATTCAGCCATCGCTGAATCCGTCCGGAACATGAACGCATCTCTGGACCCCTTCCAGGCCATGGGCGCCACTTGGGTCCGGTATTTTCCGTCAGGGAGGAGGAAAATCCAAAGTTTGCTGGCTTTGTCCTACAGAGGAACTTGGTAGCATCCATCTACCGCATCAAGCTAGGCAAAGACCATGGCGTCTGGTGAAATTTGGCGCATACGGTACGGCACAGAGCTGAAGGGGTAGACTGGGCGGGTCGTGGCGACGTCCAGGCGGCAGTAGTCAATCACCAAGCGCACCTTGCCATTGGGTTTGGGGACAAAGTGCGCAAGTGAGACACACAGGGTCGGATCTGTCTCCCCAACCATGACCCTTGAGTCCATGGGCTCAGAGATGACCTGGGAGGCTGGTTCCTTGTAGTGTAAAGGGAACTGACGTGCTGTTGTTAAATAAAGAGGCTTTACAGAAGAGGAGCAAGACAGTGAAGGGTTCAAAAAATTGTTCTAGCTTTTCATGTGGATATTCAGGGGCCACCTTTCTTGAGATTGCCCACCCACCACCTCCCCAAGCGCGAAGCCCATCATACTAAGTTCCGCCTCGGCGTGGATCATGCCCGCCAGTTTGGGCTCGGCCTTGAGACGGGTGTAGGCATCCACAACAGCCTTCTCCCTGGTGGCGGAGAGCTTCTTCTCAGCGCAATTGAGGTCAGGCCACCCCTTCAGGTTGGTAGGGTTGTGCTCCTCCACTCCAACTGAGCCCAAAGAGGGCGCCTTAAGACGAGCTATAGTTGCAATTATCTCGCAGTAGAAGGTCGCAGGGTCAGTGGTGGTGGGACACTGGTGGGCGGCTCGGAACTCCTGGGGGAGAAACGCTAAGGCTTTCAGGTCAAGACACCCAACCAGGGCTGGTCCGGGGATGATGGAGATGATTGTGTCCACAGACGGCACTGGACCGGAAGGGACGGACATTTCCAGGTTGAGCTCACCTAGGTTAGCAATAAGAGAGCCGTTTGCAGCAATCAAGTTGACCTTGGAGAGTTGCAGTATGACGTCGACGGGAACAGCCTCCTGAGGGATTACGGTGCGGGGTGAAGGAGTTGCCGGTCTTGGTTGGGGTAATAGGGGCGCCCAGGTGAAGAGCTGGCACGCCCACGAAATGACCTGTTGTGGTCGAGCGACCTGCTGGGCATTTGCGAGTCAGAGCGCCGGAAACAGCAGACCAAGGATGGGAGTCCCACCCTTTTGAAGTTGAAACATTTTATATCCCGGAAAGGACACAACGGGCCTTGGGTGTGCCGCTGTGACCCACAGCCACACACAACTGGGGCAGGGGTGGCCTCTGTGGTGATGGCCTCAAAGGCGTCGCCGGCGTCGCTCAGCGTGGCAATTGTTGGTTTCTTAGGCTTAAGGAGCTGGTGTAGCCAAGCGGTCTAAGGGGCAGCGCTAACAAGGCAATAAGCCTCTCCCTAGGTGTCGCGGGTTCAAACCCCGGCGCCGAAAGTAACCCTTTTCAGTTCAGTTCCATCTTTTGTTGAGAGCAGTCGCAACATTTTGTTGTTCCTGATCTTTTCAAACGGCCTATCTGAGTGTGTTGTGTTGTGCAAGTGGTTGCGTGGCTGCTTAAGGTAAGATACTTCGGTCCTTTAGCTTTCATTTCTTCCTATCTCTAGTAGTTTAATCTTATATCTTTTATCTTATGTTCATGTCGTATTTCTTTTTTTTCGTCTGTCAATATTTTTTATCCCAATTCTAGGTTATTTCATGTATTTTTAGCTTAAGGAGTAGTTCAATTTGTTTTTATTGTTTAGTCTGTTCATTTCATGTACTTGTAAATGCAGTCGATTTTTCTTGTTGTTTACAATCAGTTATGTTTCCTATTTTTAATACAAAATTGGGTTCAAGAACCTTCTTTTGTTCTATTCCTTACCATTGATGTTAGCTTGTTCCTGAAGTCGAGTTGGTGTATGTTGGCTGAGGCTAGCTAGCAGGTCAGCCAAGAGTAGGTCATCGTAGTCGACTGACTCTTATCTCTTCTCCTCTCTTGGTAGCCCTAACCTAGCGAAATCACCCATTCTCTTCTTTTTGTCTGTCCCCAGGGAGTACGTTCCTCCTTGGTTTCCACCTAGCACGTGTGTTGTTTACCTGCTCTACAGCTGGTTCTCATTCACACGCGGTGGTTTCTCCCTTTGGCTCTCTTGGCTCTGTCTTCTCCTTCTTCTTCTTCTTCCTCTACTTTTTCATCTTTTATTTTCCTCTGGCTCATTTCTAACGGTTTTTATCTTGAAACTGAAGGAAGCCTCCAGAATATTTATCCATGTTTTGTTCAGGTCTCAAGTATTTTCAATTAGGATCCCTTAAATAGCCTTGCTTTCAATAACCATGGAATCTTTGGTGAAGGGACTTTCTGAAGGGGCTAGGAACTGTCTTGAGCTAGTTTTGGATGGGAAAATTCCGTCCTCTATCAATAAGCCTTTCATTATGGAAGCTTTAATAGCTTGGGTTGGTCACACCCAGCCACTACTTGACTGTGGGATAAACCAGTCAAGTGTAGGCAAAAGGGACACAGGCACTGACACTCTTGATTTGACAGAAATGCCCCTTGTAGTCAAAGAGGTCACAGAGGTCAGAAAGAGCATATTAGAGAATGCTCTCGAAATTTGAGATGTCCATAAACGACAGAGTTGCAAAAAGGCAGGGAAAGGGTGTAAACTGGCTCACCCAGAATGGTGTCCCAAACTTAGAGAGCTTGGCTTTCTCAAATTCAATGAGAAGGGCTGTACCAAGCAAGGGTGTAGCTTTTTCCACCCATTTATGTGCATGAGATCTTTGAGGCACAAGGTATGCCTCAATTTCAAATGCACAAAGGCCCAACTCAGGGGCACGAGGAGGAAGAGACAGCAGTTGTCTCAACCTCATTGTCAAGTATCTCAACAGACTTACCCCACCCCTTTCCTCTCTCCTTCCCTAATTCCCCCCTCTTGTTCCCCTCCCTCTCCTACAACCTCACCCGCAATACCTTTAACCTCTCTTCTGCCCAAACTTTGTAGCCCTAAGCCCCCCTCTGGTCGCCATGAGCCCCACGCATCTTTTAGATCGTATGCTCAGGTGGCGGCCAGAGTTCCTCCCTCTTCTCCTCCCCTTTTACCCTCTTCTCAAAGGTTCTCCTATCCTCCACCTAAGATTAGTTTTGTGCAAAAACAGGATTTTTTAAGGTCGAGAGCCTAGTCAAAGATTTGATAGCTCTAGTCCATTAAAGGGCTATCTGCCCATAAAAGGGCTTTATTTGAACGTGCATTGTCTTATTTCCAAAAAAGACAGCACAAAGATCAAGGTTCTTGAGGAACTAGGTTTAGATAGGCAAGTCTCCTTCATTTCCATGACAGAAACCTGGCTTCGACCAGGGGTCTTAGATGAAGAGGTAGCAATGGCTGGTTTCAATTTAGTTCGATGTGATAGAGTACGCCCTGACTATCCCATTTTTCCGCACGGGGGCGTATGTCTATATGATAGAAATGACTTGCGCATCAGTCATGTAAAAATGTCGAATGGAGAAGTAGAGGTGTTAGTTTGTTACCTCCAAGGTCTTGATCTGTCCATTGTGACAATATATAGGCCCCCCTCTTGTTTAGTAAGCTCGTTCTTGTCCGCTCTCTAATTCATAGGAATTGAGTTGGATCAGTCAGTTTGCTCAAAGATTTTCTTTGAAGGGGACTTCAATTTTCCGGCTAGTTGTAGAGTGGGAGGTTAGTCCAGATAGGTATATTCCCATTTCGAAATCGACAAAAGAGAAAGATCAAACACCCTTCGGCATATCGGCCATGTCACCGCTTCCCGGCCATGTCGCACCCGGCCCGCTTCCTTTGCGTTTGGGGGGGAAGTAGTGTGGCAAGCTTGTGCTCGCTCATAAGTGTTCTCTGTGATAGGTATATATAGCTAGGAACCCTTGGCAATAAATCAGTCAACTACCATCTCAAGACTCTTATAGATGGCGGACCTTGCGTCCGCCACAAGTCAATGGAATGGAGGAGAACAAAAGAAGGTTTTAGAACCTATTTTTGTTTTGAAAATGATAAACCAAACAGATAGAAGACAACAAGAAAATCAACATATAGAAGTCCACAAGAAAAATCAACTACATTTCCAATTACAGGAAATGAAGAGACCAAAAATCAAATAATGAAATACTCTTTGAATCAAAAATACATGAAATAACCTAGAAATGGGATGAAAATATTGACAGACGAAAAAAAAGAAATACGACATGAACAGAAAATAAAAGATATAAAAAGATAATAAAAGATAATAGATAGATAAAAGATAATAAAAGACTAAACCACTAGTGACAGGAAGAAGAGAAAGCTGAAGAACAAGTGTGTTGCACCTTAAGCAGCCACGCGACCACTTACACAACTTAACACAACACAATCAGACCGGCCGTTCTGTCAAGATCAGACGCAACAAATTGTGCGTTGCTCTCAACAAAAGACGGGACTGAACTGATGAAGAAAGGGTTTCATCCGGGGCTGACGTTTGAACCCACGACACTTAGGGAGAATAGTCTTGACTTCTTCAAGCTGTCTCTTTGACCACTCGGCTACACCAGCTCCTTATTCCATATTCAAAGTACATTACAGCTTCATTATGCTGATGACAAAAATAACTCTCTTTTCCACTAATCTTATGTTTAAAAGAAGCAGTTGTTAACAAACAAGTTTTCATTAGCACCTATTAATCATCCTATATATTAGCATCATTTTCAAAATTTCTTGAGATAAAACCGAGTAAAAGTTCGAACTCATTAACAAATGAGATTTGACATTTGTTGATTTTTTTCTCCTATTTACAAACGGCTTAAAATCCTCATGATAGAAATTTTAAACACAAAACATGAAACAATATTACCCCTAATGAATAAGCGCAACGTTCAAAATGTTTTGTAAATGCATTTTGCTTTGAATTGCCTAAGTTTTTCTTTAAATCTTAAAAAAGGATCAGATATCAATAACTTCCTAATACACATAGTACATAGCTATGTGCCTCCCGGAGCTAGCGCTTATTATTGCTTACATTTTGAGGGGGGGAGGCGAGAATAACATCCCCTATATAACAACCGTGGTTAAACCAGACAATCCTGGGTGACTATTTACATCACTTTGAAATAAGAACAGGCGATTTTATAAAGCCAACATAATCTTTACGTAATTGTGATATTTTTTTGAGTTCCAGTTGGCCAATACTTTATAAGATATTGAAAGCTCCACATACCATTTATTTTACCATGTATGAATTTTTTTACCATGTGTGAATGAATCTTGAAAAGCTTTTTGAACTAGAAGATAAAAGTCTAAAAATATGTCCGAAGTTCTTGGAAATTATCCTGATTTCGAATTTTGAAAATTACGCATATGGACCCATGTTGCAGGATTTTGCAATTTATATCACTGGAAAGCTGAACATCAGGGTTTTCCTTGGGTATGCGTGGTTTGTATGGCCATCTTTTCACACCAACATTGGCTAGAAAATCACTGAGATGAGACGGGGTTGTTGTCATTGTTCTCTGAGGTCTCCTAAATATGCAATGAGTTGGAAAAAATCCCGAGCTATTTTGTGTATTCCGTAACTTTCGGAGACGTTCTCGGATATATTCAACGTCGATGATTTTAAGAGAAGAATCTCCTTTTACTGTTCCATTTTGATTACTTTTCTGTTTATTAGTTTCTGAAAACCTTTTTGGCCACATTCTGGATCCCATGCTTTGTTAATTGACTTTCATTAGGTGATCGTATGTTTCCACTAAATCAAGTACCAATTCCCTGAACAACTTCCTCCTCTTCCAGATGTGAACCTATCTTGACAGTGATGAGTTTCTATTATTGCCCCCTCTGGTTGATTTGAACACCTGAAGTAACATCTGCATGTCCACCGGAAAAAGGTTGATAGCTTACCTTCAGGCAGTAGTTACAAATCCTCTTTCTTTGTAGGGGACTTTAATTATCCGGCTAGCGTTGTAGAGTAGGAGGTTAGTCCTGATGGGTAAATTCCCATTTCGAAATTGACATCTCAGTCGTTTAAAAAGCTGTAAGATTTTGCGATCTTGCGCAATTTCTCCCAGGATGTTGGTGTAGCCACTAGGGAGAATAGCGTTCTCAATTTGGTCTTTTCCAATGACCCTGATCTGATCCAGTATGTCCATGTTACACCTAGTAATCTGTCAGATCATCATGTTTCTTGAGATAGGGTCGACCATTACTCAAAAGCCGGCGTGCTTTAGAGGAAAACCGGTCAAAAAGGTCGGTCTGGCTAAGTTCAAGTTCAAAGATGAACATTGGCCGTTGATTATAAAAAGATTAGAGGACCTGGATCTGGTTTCAATTCTGAAACAGGAATTGTCCATAGATTCAGCCATTGATAAATTAGTTTCAGTTTTTAAAGAAGTTTGCTCCAGTCTAGCCATCTCTGAATGTGTTCCGAAAGATGGTACCCGGACAAAAAATCCAAAATATAGGAAGACTAAAAAGAGTTGCAAAGTAGTCTCTGAGTACTGTACAATCCCAACCTTTCTAACCTCTCCCAGTATGAGAGAGCTCTCGTACTGGGAGAGGTTAGAAAGGTTGGGATTGTACAGTACTCAGAGAAGGTACGAAAGGTATCTGATATTGTACGTTTTCAAAAGCATTCATGAGCTTTGTCCCAACCCAGGATTTAGGGTCAATTGTAGTGACCGTAGAGGCTTAACGTGGCGTTTTGAGAACACCTTCAAGCCCTCGAGAATCCAGTCTAGTTAAAACAATGAAGTCCAACTCTCTTCTTTCTCGGGCTCCTTCATTGTTCAATTTGCTGCCCTCAAATATTCGTAGGGCTTATGTAGGCGTTGATCCAATAGCAGGATTTAAGTCAGATTTGGACAAGTTTTTGACTAAAATTCCGGATCAACCTTATATTCAAGGATTAGCCAGATCAGCCAATTCTAATTCGTTGGTCGATCAAATAAATATAATAAATAAAAGTCAAGTAAAATGAATAATCTTCTCGTCTTGAACTGCTGGGATTCCAATCCCGGTAGCGGTAAGGAAGTCCGCAACAACACAAAAAAACAACTAGCAAAAAGGCTGAGGAGCACTTCGAATCAAGTAATTGCGGCTAGTCTCCAAAAAAAGTTGGACGTAGTTCAGGGTAAGATTAAGGCCCCCATCGAAAATGACCAGTTACAAAACTGAGAGTAAGGTGGTTCAGGAGGTCAGGTCGAATCCGAAGGCTTTTTTCTCTTATGCGAACTCTAAGAGAAAAATGAAACACTCCGTTGGGCCTTTTGAGGTTGATGGGGAAGCCATTAGCAATGTAGATATTATGGCTAAAATGCTTGGAGATCAGTTCTCTAGTATGTTTTCAACTCCACTGAGTTTAGGAGCAACAGTCCATTGCTCCATTGATGAGTTTGTTGGGACTGGAAGGTTAGTCAATTTGAGCATTTAGATGATCTTGTAGTCACAGATTAGGATGCTTTAGAGGCCATCAGGGACTTGAGACTCTCGAGCTCCCCTGGCCCTGATGGGGTGACATCTCAGTTTCTGATGAAAATTTCTTCTTTCTCGGGGTCCTTAATTGTTCAATTTGCTGCCCTCAAATATTCGTAGGGCTTATATAGGTATTGATCCAGTAGCAGGATTTAAGTCAGACTTGGAAAAGTTTTTGCCTGAAATTCCGAATCAACCTTATATTCAAGGATTAGCCAGCTCAGCCAACTCCAATTCGTTGGTCTATCAAATAATATATATAAATAAATGTCAAATAAAATGAATAATCTTCTCGTCTTGAACGGCTGGGATTCCAATCCTGGTAGCGGTAAGGAAGTCCGCAAAAAAAGTATTTCAACAAACAATTTTGTCTCCGCTTGACAGCCAAGTAAATGGAAGAAAACCCACAGATCCTCCCCTGTTATTGGTTGATGTTGGCCTCGTCTGCCTGCCGGCCAATTTCAGCCATGTAGTCGGAGAAAGGCGACTGAGGAGTTCCCATCTCCTTGTAAAGAGAGGGTAGCAGGTGAGGAAGTGGGCCTCAAGTTGGGCTAGGGTGTCGACGACGGTGGATGTGGCGCGTACTACAGAAACCAGGTCGGTGGAGAGGCATGCCTCAAGGACGCCCATCTGCACCTCGTCGGGCTCGACCTTGAGGCCTATGCATACTTGTCAAACCTCATGACGCAATCTCGGAGTGTGAGGGGCGAGGACGAGTTGGAGAGGGTGGAATATAAAGAGCTTCTACAGAAAACAAACCAGGTTTCTAGAGACGTTATTGCAATGCGTGCGATAGCTCTGTTGCATTGGCATCGTGGAAGAGACTGGTTAAATCATCCACTTACAACCGGACGAATTGAAGTTCATGTGAGTGAAAAGAGCAATCACCAAAGATCGTCAAGAGCTTACCCTCCCCAAGCAACCAAGAAGTTAATCATTACCAGAATTGTTGAAATTTGGGAAAGACTGCCTGTGCACATCAGGGAGGAAGAAAACAAAGCTAAAGTGAAAAGTATAATTAAGACCTGGGACTTATCTACTCAGTAATAACAAAATGAATCCAAAGAAGCAACAAAGACATTGTGAAACATATCTTCATGTGACGTGGAATATAAAAATCCGTAAGGTCGATCAATAGGAACCATACAAATTTAAAACTGTATACCTCGTGTACCTGCGACCAGAAATAAATAAGTCATTCATTCATCTGTTATAAGAAAAAGTCAACCAAGGTAACGAAGAGGGTTGCCATCTCACACATCAAATTTTGCTTTTGACAAAACTTTCATTTCCTTTTGCAGGCTGTGTCCAAATTGAGAGGAAAACTTTTTGTAATGGGTTATGAATATCAATCACAGTTGGTTGAAAAACCAAGAGGTAAAGTGCAAACAGTTATGTAAAGGCCTGTTATCTCATGAATACTTTGACTTGAAAATTCTGAAAAGGGAATAAAACTGAATCATTAAGATTAATCAAAAAGAAGCAAGTCTAGTCCCGTAAAGGTACTTGAAATTTCCTAAGCACGTACTACCATCTTCCCTCTGAGAAGTTGGGAATAAGGATGCCGAAATGGAGGGAGCTTTGAGCGGAAATTTGGATAATGTAATTGCAAATAAATGCCCGAGGATGCCTCTAATCAAGTAAAACATGATGTGCATGTATGCATATTGCGTAAAAATGGTAGTTGTTTCCCGCTAAAATTTCATTGGTTCACCAGACAAGCGTTCACATTCATAATCTACTGAGAGTATCTCCAATTCAAACCCTTCTCTCAGGTAAAGAAAAAGGGCATCGTTTTCAAGTCCATTGACAAGTAACGCAAGTAGGGGCACAAAAAATTAGCAAATAATGTTTTAGGTCACAGAATGGGTTTATTTGCTATTTCTCACTTTTTCCCCTCTTCTAGCCACTTTTGGGGGGCTCGCTCATAGTGCTATCAGCCATACAAAAAAAAGTCTGCAGGAAAAAGTGTGGAAATATGTTACCACTACAGTGCGTCACAAACTTTCATTTGCAGATTTTATGTTGACCATGGAGATCGAAAAGGGCACATTAAACTGGAAGGAAGTGCCATGCCCCTCAGATCTGAAGATGTTACCGCTAAGTAATGCGATCCGTTTGAGTGACGGCAGGATATGGTTGTATGATTATAAAAAACGTCATACAGTCTTATTTGATGGAGAAAACTTTCTTCCTTCTGTTGAACCCATATGGGTAAAGAACGGTTACGGATTAATGGGTGCAGCCTTCGGAAGAGTTCATAATGATTACATCATTGCCGTTGGAGCAACCCGTTATGACTTTGAGACTAAAGAATCTATTGCAAACCAGACACTGAGTATTTTCATGCTCGACGTGAACAGAAACGTAAGCTTTGTTTTATTTTTTGAATTTTTTGTCAGGATAACAGGATGTTTGAATCGATAAGACCCCAGAAGTTGGTGATGGGAAAGGTTTCTTCTGAGAGTATCGAGATTTTAATGTGCTGATTCCGTTAGCTTGCAAACCAGAGGCGAGTTTTTATAACATCGTACTCCCTAGTTGAGGCTTAGACGTTGCTTAGAATGAGTATCTAGGAGTTCTCACCACTTTGGCGAGTATATGTTCATATCGGTTAACGTCAAAGCTCCTGACTCTAAGGTAAGAGCTTTAAAACACAGGACTCAGGGCTGTGATACTTCATTGCAGGTCGGTTTTTAAAATGAGAGAGGGTTTATAGATATGATTTGAAATACTCAAGCAAACGTCAAACAAAGTAATACTAGCTTACAATTTGTTATTAAAAGCATTTTGGTTCCATCTGAATTTTAATGCAATAGAGATATCCCAGAACTTGCTCGGATTTTTAACTGCAAAGGCTAACCAAGCTGCTCCTCAACCGTTGTAGGAACTACACGATTGAAACTCATGAAGTCTTTCTCAATCCTCATTTACGAAATATTCCTCATATGAGACATGATTCAAACAAAAAAGGAAAAACCAAGCCAAAAATAGAATGTAATTTTAATGCACCTTCCCATTTAAATGTAGCTAGCTGCCCATCCCATCCCTCAATTCCAATCTTCCATATTAATCCTTGTTTTGCTTCTGCAGAGGATGACCATGTTGATAGGTGGGCTTTTCACGGTTGGAGAGGATGGTCCAAAATCTTTTGAACTAGGTCTGTTAAAAGACAGGCTCGTAAACGGACTATATTTGAACGTACATTGTCTAATTTCTATAAACGACAGCGCGAAAGTGAAGATTCTAGAAGAACTGGCTTTGAAAGATATTTCATTCATTTCCGTAAGAGAAACTTGGCATAGGTCAGGGGTCTTAGACTAAGAATTAACCATAGTGGATTTCAACTTAGTTAGTGTGATAGGGTACGTCCTGACAACCCCATTATACAACATGTCTATTGCGTCCAACTTTTTTGAGATTAGCCGCAATTACTAGATTGAAGTGCTCAAAAGCCTTTTTGCGAATTTGCAACTCTTTTTGAACAAAGGCCTCCAATATTTTGGAATTTTTGTCCGTGTACTAACTTTCGGAACACATTCAGAGATTGCTAGACTGGAGCAAACTTCCTTAAAAACTGAAACTAATTTGTCAATGGCTGCATCTATGGACGATTCCTGTTTCAGAATTGAAACCAGGTCCAGTTCTTCTAATCTTTCTATAATCAACAGCCAATGTTCATCTTTAAACTGATAAACCGACCTTTTTGACCGGTTTTACTCTAGAGCACGTAGGCTTTCGAGTTATGGTCGACCCTATCTCAAGAACATGATGATCTGACAGATTACTAGGTGTCACGTGGACATACTGGATCAGATCAGGGTCATTGGAAAAGACCAAATCCAGAACGCTATTCTCTCTGGTGGCAACACCAACATGCTGGAAGACATTGTGCGGGATCGCAAACTCCTCCGGCTTTTCGAACGACTGAAATGTCGATTTCGAAATGGTAATATACCCATCTGGACTAGCCTCACACTCACGTTGGTCAAAAATGTTTAAATTCCTACAAAGAACACTTTCGAGCAAACTGACCGATTCTACTTTTTTCCTTTGAATTTGAAAGCTGACAAGAACGCGTTTACTGAACAATAAGGGCCGGTACATTGTGCAATTGTGACATTGTACATTGTGACAATTACTGATGGGGACCAAATTAATTATTACGGGAGGTTGAAACTAGGGCTGCCAATTTACATTCGCAATGCCATGTGGCATGACTGGCGGAATGGCCGAAACCCGTTGATTAGCCTCAAAAAGTAACCCTGATTTTCCTTTCGTCCAACCGTTTTTTTTACTTAGGCTTAACATTGTAAGTAGGAATGTAATCTGTCGGTGCTTCACTTTCCATGTTTTTCGGCAACCAAATTTATTTGATCCCATCACTAGTGACAATTGACAAATCAAGACCTTTACTTCTCCATTCGACATTTTTTTTCTTTTTGCGGACTTCCTTACCGCTACCGGGATTGGAATCACAGCAGTTCAAGACGAGAAGATTACTTATTTTACTTGACTTTTATTTATAATTTATATACATTATTTGATCGGCCAACGAATTAGAATTGGCTGATCTGGCTAATCCTTGAATATAAGGTTGATCATGACTAAAGTGCAAGTCATTCCTAACATACGCAAACACCCCCATGGGGGAAAATGGGTTTATAGGGACGTACCCTATCACAACGAAATAATTTGAAGCCAATTATGGTTTGTTCTTCATCTAAGACCCCTAATGGAACCCAGGTTTCTGTTATAAGAGATGAATGAAATCTCTCTCTCAACGGCTAGTTCTTCTTAGATCTTAACTTTTGTGTTGCCTTTTTTAGAAATCAGACAATGCACGTTCAAATATAAACCCTTTACGGGCCCCTCTTTTGACGGACCAAGTTCACAAGATCTTGGTCCAACCTCTCCAACCGTAAAAACGATGCTTATTAACAAAGTTATGTTCTACTGGAGGCAAAGCATGAGCTTATGGGTAAGGTTAATTTTGGAGAATTTGTTGGCCAGCTACATTTGAATAGGAGATAATTTTTGGATTAGGACTTGGACAAGGAACAACACGGAGAAGGGTTTTTGTAGGAATGGGAGTGGATTTGATATTTGAGGGAAAAGGAGGGAAGTGGGAGAGGGAGAGAGAGGGGGAAGGGAAAGGGAAAGGTAGGACTAGGGTTAGGGGGAGGGGGTTGCTAAACGGGTTAAGGAAGGGGGTGGGGTGTTATTAGTAGGGCTGGCCAAAACTTGCAGATTAACATGGTCTTTATTGACAGCCAATTTGCATAAAAATCAACCGAATTTGCACAATAATTTGCAAATAAAGTTTCCAGGACTGTGTCACCATCACGTTCTGGGGGGTTTAAGTGCTATGTTTTCTTCCATATCAAGCAGCACGTGAAGGAAAAGGAAAATAATATCATAACATCTACCAGCAGAGAACTTTGATCCTGCTATCCCTATCAGTATCTTCCTCATTCTTAATGTTATGTGAAAAAGATCAATCTCAGCTCAACAACAGAAAAGCAATAATGTCAGAGCGTGGCAAATGTATAGCTGAACAATTTTGTTAAGAAAATTAAGTTTTCAAGTGTCTTGAATGTAATCGTAAGTCAACTCTTCCCAAACTTACCTTACACCTCTTGGCCATATACCCCATACATCAAAACCCCTTGTCAAGATTTGTCTGATTTTTAGAAAACATCATTACTCAGACGAACTTGAGTTCCAACATTTGAAATTTAGAATCTTAAAAAATTGCAATGATGAAAGACCTATTTAAATAGGATGGAAGAAGTAAGCAGGTGATTGGTACTATGTGTGGGATCTATTTCATAGCTGCATGTACTTTGCGTCAAAAAAAATTGGAAAACAAAATCGAAAAATTGTAACATATCACATTTTTTCTAAAATTGACCAGAATTTATGAAAACTATTTGCAAATATTGATGAAATATTGAAATATTAAAAATTGTTGAAATGGCTAAAATTGCACAATAAATTGCTGAAAAAGTTAAGTGTTGCTCTTAAACTTGCAAAACTTGCAGATGCAATAAGCTTGCAGATAAATCTCGGATGTGCAAGTTTTTAGCAAAATTTGCACAATTTGCAGAATCCTAGTTTTGGCCGGCCCTAGTTATTAGGTTTAGGAATGCGGTCAGCCCTTAAGGTGCGAAAATGAGCTCACCTATTTTTTGGCTGTCTTTGCGTCCTTTCTACGTGGACAGGCGTACACCGTACATTAAAGAACGTCTTTAGTCTCATTGATGATGTCCTGATTTAAAAAAAAATACCCTCATTTGTCCTGGCATTGCTTTTTTGGCAAGCAAGAGCTTGGCCACGGAGTGCTCCGCCAAGGAAAAGGCCCAAAATTGCAATTGTTTGCCCTAGTTTGCCCGAAATATGACTAACCTTTAGTGGGGATTGATATCATGAATAGATACGATTTTTGTTGTGATTTCAATAAATTTTATGTGTACTTTCTTACACTGTTCATTACTCTAATTTCCCTTATAACTCAATACTTCTTGAAAGCTTTCAATAGACACATCCTTGGTTCAATAAAACTGGTAATTATTAATTGTGTTCTACTTTATCAATTTGATGTAACGGATCATTGACAATCTGCGCTTTTAAGCATTGCATTGAATTGATGATCTAAAACAATTTCGAATGAATCAATTCCAGGAGTCCAAAACTGTACAAGTCATCCCAAACAAATATTTGATTGGAGCATCCATTTGGTCAGTGATCCAAGATGAAAAAATCAAGGTGCTTATTGGTGGAGGAAGGAAATCACCATTTGAACCAGACCCAAGTTTGATCGTTGTGGAATTAAAATCGGGAGATATAACCATCCTGGAGAGCAGCGCTCATTATCTCCCAACAAAGGAAAGGAATGTCCGATTCACTGCAATTGTGATGATTGGACAGGAACCATATTACGTCCAAAAGAACTCTTCGGTTGCCAAAATTACCAACCTGCAAGATTTTGCAGATGGCAAAGGGGATAAAAATACGATTTTTGTACCAGGAGCGTCCTGGTTCCTCAAGGGGCTCCAATTTGCTGATGTTGACGACTGGCTGTCTGAAGACACCCCTTGAACATACATTTAAAAATAAAAATTGTTAGCAAACAGTTCACACATATGATCTCAGTAATGCACAGTAAACTAGACAAAAGACGACCCCTGATTGAGATCGAAGGTCTCATGATGCTCTCAAAGAAAACGAGCCCCAAAGTTGAAAAACTTATAACTAGCAGCCTTCAAACAAGACGGAGTTACATTGGGTACTCGATCATTCTGCACCTTGTTTTTGATTTAAAGATAAAACCATGTTTTCGAAAAGTCTCGCCATTTTTTATCAAGAAACGTGTAGATTTCCAACGGCCTAGTTCAGAAGCAGACCGAATTTATTGTCAAAATTCCATATGGGTCGTGATTGTCTTTCATTTGTAAGTTTAAAGTAACTTTTTGAAACGTTGCCGATGAGTAAAAGTTTTTTTTAGAAACAGGAAAGGTTTTTTGCGGACTTCCTTACCACTACTGGGATTAGATTCCCAGCACTTCAAGGTGAAAAATATGTTTATTTTACTTAACTCTTATTTATAAACATTATTTGATCGACCAACGAATTAGAGTTAGCTGATCTGGCTGACCCTTGAATATAAGGTTGATGGGGAATTTTAGTCAAAAACTTGTCCAAGTCTGACTTAAACCCTGCTACTGGATCAACGCCGACATACGGCCTACGAACATTTGAACGCAGCAAATTGAACAATGAAGGAGCTCGAGAAAGAAGAGAGTTGGAATTCATTGTTTTAAGTAGCCTGGATACGCGAGGGCTTGAAGGTGCTCTCAAAACGCACATTAAGCCCCTACGGTCACTAGAATTGAACCTAAATCATGGATAGGGACAAAGCTCGTGAATGCTTTTGAAAACGCACATATCAGATCAAATATCAGATACCTTCTTATGAGAAATGAAACTTCTTAACCAAGTGAGAACCTTGCCTTGGATTCCAATCTCATGGAGCCTGTTCACTAAAAGACCATGATCTATCTTGTCAAAGGCCTTGGCAAAGTCGAGATAAACTGCATCTACTGATTTGTGGCTCTCTAGTCCCTCATTAACCTGCTCTATATGTTCAATCAATTGGGTAACTGTGCTAAAATGTGCTCGGAACCCATGCTGGCTAGGAGGAAGGACTTCATGGATATCAAGAAATTCAACAAGTTTGAACTTCATGATCTGCTCAAACACCTTCACAATATTCGAAGTGAGAGAAATCGGCCTATAGTTACTGGGGAGCGACTTATCTCTTATCCCTTTGAAAATTGGAACAACATGAACTAGCTTCAGAGAAGAGGGAAACTTGCTTTGATCCAAGATGCAACGCATCAAATACGAGAAAACAGGAGCAAGAACCAGTGAGCATTTCATCAGAAACTGAGATGTCACACCATCAAGGCCATGTGGCCTCTAAAGCATCTTGATGTGTGACTATAAGATCTGTGTTGGTAAAACTAGATCACAGTTGCCATGTATTGGTCAACCTAGATCACAGTCGCCTTGTTTTACCTAGAAATAAAACAATTCTTGTTTCCCTTGTTGCAAACGTACTTCAACTCAGAGATGAGGGAAATTGCTTCCCGAGTACTATCCACAGACTTTAAAAGATCATCAACATAGAAGTAGTCGTGAAGGGTTCCAAATGCTTCCTCACTTACTTCCTCACGGGTGTCGCAAGCGGCTTGATGAAGTGCAAAATTTGCACAGCTTGGCGAAGAAACCGCTCCAAACACGTGCACCTTCAGTCGATATTCTTGAGGTTCCAAGGTCAGGTCACCATTTGGAAACCAGATGAAGCGTAGCACATCGGAATCGGCCAATGGAACCTTTACTTGGTAAAACATCTTTTCTATGTCCCCAGTAAAGGCAATTCTTCCCTCTCTGAACCTAATCAATACCCCCAAAAGATTGTTGGTAAGATCAGGACCCTGAAGAAGAAGATCGTTGAGAGAGACCCCCTTGTATTTTAGGGAACAATTAAAAACTACTCTTATCGTGTTCTTTTTCTTGTGGTAAACCCCATGATGTGCTATGTACCAAATCCTAGCATATGTGGGGCGTAGCATGTGGGGACCCCAACAGCTCTTTGTCTGTCCCTAGGAAGTACCTTCCCCCCTGGTTTCCGTCCAGCACGTGTGTGCTGTTTGCCTGCTGTACAGTTGGATATATCGCACGTTTAAGTCCAGAGAAAGTATCACGATGCTAACTCTGTACTAGTCAATTGTTCAGCCACATCTTGAATATGCCTCGCCCATTTGGGCTCCAATAAGTTCAGCAGGTTTGTAAAAGCTCGAGCAGGTCCAGAGATGTTTTACTAGGAAGATTGAGGATATGAGAGAGCTCTCGTATTGGGAGAGGTTAGAAAGGTTGGGATTGTACAGTATTCAGAGAAGGTACGAAAGGTACCTGATACGGTAAGTTTTCAAATTAGCCTTTTTAAAACTTGGATTTAGCAGGTTCTGACGATTTCTTTTTGACGTAACTTTTATACAAAAAATACGAAATTTAGGCACTGTCCATTTGCAGCATTTCATCGAACGGAATCACCGATACAATCCTCAATATCATAAATTATCTGAAACGTGATAAGTACCAACAACTACCCTTCTGTGCATGATTTTGATGAACTTTTACTCATTTCTGAATTGTTTAACAGCTGATCAAATATCGATAAACATAATTTCATGAAGTTCCCTCGCCCCCTCCCTTTCTCCAATGAAGAATGAGGCAAACAAACAACGCCATGAGCACTTCCTGATTAATAGCCTTTTTGGGTGGCTATTATTTACTGATGTATGAAACTGAATATGTTTTTTTCAACTCAACACTTCAATTTTAACTGCTCATAGTTATAAAACAAACTATTTTGTAGGCTGTTCATTTTGGCTTGTGGCTGACTGGAAACTCTAGTCAAAAGGCTATATCTGGGGTTGTTGCAACTTCAAAGTGGAAAAGTATTAAGGATATTTGCAACCTGCATCATGAGCTTAGGATAATTTGTCATTGGCTCAGAAACATAAATGGGTTTCCATCTCAAGAAAAAAACTTTTGGTCCCACTCAGTATGCTTTATTCTGCAGGTGACTGATTTCACAAGTTCTGAACACGTGTTAGCTTATTGTCATCGGTCCCTGGGAAGGAGAATATTACAACAATGAATGTTACATATGTCGACTTGTAGAACGTAACAAAAACAGAACAGTTAGATGAGTACAAAATATGAAGATTATGAAGGGCGGAGAATATGAAGATATGAAGAAGGGGATCTTACAAAAAATATAAATGAATGAAAAGGCTATTTAGAAAATGAAGGAAACTAAAACGAGAGAGTGAAGAAACATTTTTTGTTTGAATGTTAATTGACACGATGGAAAACACAACACAACGGAAAATTTGACACAAGAGAGAATTTGACGATTGGAAAACTCGACACATCCTAAGTCTTTATATACCTATTGGAAAACACAACACATGAATAGACCGTTAAAGAAAAGAACGATTCAATAAAACAGATAGTCATAAATATGTTGCCTCTGGCAGAAAGAAAAATCTTTTGAATTTTAGAGAGTCAAATGAAAACTTTCTCGCTCTAGTTCAAACACAATCTAAAAGGAAGTTTAGCCATATTTCCGTAGATACCGCCAATTTTTAGCACGTACGAAGATTTTTTATTTTTTGGTTTGTTTGGTTTTTCACGGGCTTTTCTAACCGCTCCAAGGAATATAATCCCCAGTGTTATTAAATGAAAGGTTATAATTCTTCTATTTATTACCTTTTAATCTTTATATGATATTTGGTCTACCTACGAATTTGGGTTGGCAGACCGAGCTAGTCCTTGAATGTAGGGTTGATCTGGTATGCTATCTAAAAATTTGTCCAAGTCTGACTTGAAAGATACT
>NC_081445.1:10642361-10649774 GCF_007210705.1 Tigriopus californicus | reverse complement strand
GAGCTCGAGAAAGAAGAGAGTTGGACTTCATTGTTCGAACTAGCCTGGATTCTCGAGGGCTTGAAGGCGCTCTCAAAACGCACATTAAGCCTCTCCGGTCACTAGAATTGATCCTAAAACCTGGGTTGGGTCAAAGCTCATGGATACTTTTGAAGACGTACAGTATCAGGTACCTTTCGAACCTTCTCTGAACACTGTACAGTCCCAACTCTTTTAATGTCTCCCAATAAGAGATTTTCATGTTTTACATTTTGAGCAAAATTCTTTGGGATCGGATCTTTTTCAAATCACCTCTTTAAACCACCTTGATATTTTCCAAACAGTTTTCAACTCTTTTCTTCACCTTTAGAGGCTTCCCTTTCACCGTATGACTACAGATGTTAAAGATATACATGATACGTTTTTTGCTAGAAAGCATTGCAGCACTTGTTGGAAAGATGAACAGGAAAGGTCATCCCGTCAAGACCAAGTGGAACGAAATTCAAGCACGAATTTCTCCCATTGTTGAACAAACCCCTGTGATATCGAACAAAAACCTCAATGATCTGTTCGGAGTGGAAGTGTTCTTCAAATGTGAAAATCTTCAAATTACTGGAGCTTTCAAAATCCGTGGAGCAACCAATATGGTTTTAAAAGGTACCTATGTTGTCAAAATAATCAAAAAAAAATTGACATCGAGAAAATTTACTTCCTCAACTAAAACCACATGGGTTTCAGAAAAAAGGGAATTAAAAAGACCAGATAAGGATGTCTCTTGACCCAATGTTTTAGCATGTTCAGAGTACATTCAAGATTTTGATGTTTTCACCACGGCAACCACTAGACTTCACTAATTTTTAGCACTAGATACATAATTCTAAAACCCATAAAGAAAGCCAAAAGGAAGCAACATTTCCAATGTCTTGCGTGTTAGGGTCGGAGGTTTAACCGGCCAACGAAGCAAAGAATCTTGCTATGTTGGAATGTCTCTTAGATACAGAAGCTTCATTTGAGATCTATAGTTCAAAAGTTCTCGAAATTAGTTAAAATGTTAAGATGAGCACAAACATAGAATATATAACTCTAAAACAACATCCTTATTATTTAGCCTATGAAGACAAGAAATTGCACAATGGTATAATTGGTTCAAGTAGTGGCAATCATGGAATAGCCTTGGCAACTCTTGGGAGTGTCTTGAAAATCCCATGCGTGGTGGTGGTTGCTCCAATTTGTCCGAAAATCAAGGTGAAAAAGATGAAGAATCTTGGTGCTGAGATTATTTTCACACCTGGGATGGATTATGGAGATAGGGAACGAATAACCAATGAAATTGCCTTGGCCAGAGGTTTATTGATCGTTCCAAGTGGAAATAATTTAGATACTGTTGAAGGTAAGTTGTAATGGTACTTGCGATTACCTTTGAGAACTCGTTTCATTGCTTAGTTTTCCCGAGGAAGGAGAAAATAAAGAGAAATATTCTATCCTATAAGATTTCCTAGTGAACTCCACCATCTGCCATTTATTTTTTTTGTTGCGGACTTCCATACCGCTACAGGGATTGGAATCCCAGCACTTCAAGACGAGAAGATTATACATTTTACTTGACTTTTATCTATATATATTATTTGATCGACCAACGAATTAGAATTGGCTGATCTGGCTAATCCTTGAATATAAGGTTGATCCGGAATTTTAGTCAAAAACTTGTCCAAGTCTGACTTAAATCCTGCTATTGGATCAACGCCTACATAAGCCCTACGAATATTTGAGGGCAGCAAATTGAACAATGAAGGAGCCCGAGAAAGAAGAGAGTTGGACTTCATTGTTTTAACTAGCCTGGATTCTCGAGGGCTTGAAGGTGCTCTCAAAACGCACGTTAAGCCTCTACAGTCACTACAATTGACCCTAAATCCTGGGTTGGGACAAAGCTCATGAATGCTTTTGAAAACGTACAATATCAGATACCTTTCGTACCTTCTCTGAATACTGTACAATCCCAACCTTTCAAACCTCTCCCAATACGAGAGCTCTCTCATATCCTCAATGTTACTAGTAAAACATCTTTGGACCTACTCGAGCTTTTGCAAACCTGCTGAACTCATTGGAGCCCAAATGGGAGAGGCATATTCAAGATGCGGCTGAACAATCGACTTGTACAGAGTTAGCATCGTGATGCTATCTCTGGACTTAAACGTGCGATATATCCAACCACATATTTGAAACGCTTTACCACCTACACCTTTCAACTGGATATGCTCATCGAACCCCCAATTATCTTGGAGGACCACACCTATATCCTTCAAGGATGAGACCTGCTCAATGTTCTAACCTTCATCATCTAATAGTGGAGTGTCTAATGGTATCGACCCAAAGGTCATTGAGCGGAATTTCATTCCATTCAGTGCCATGTTACTCGCAGCAACCCAAGAGTAGATTTGGTCTAGGACCTCTAACAGACAACCGGAATCCTGACCATTTCCACCAATTACCAATTTTGTATCATCAGCATAAGAAGAGATACTGACATTACTACTACCAAGCTTCTGAAGCGGAGCAATGAAGATAATGAAAAGGAGAGGACCCAAAATGGAGCCCTGAGGGACACCCGACTTGACATCATGTATGTCACTAAGAGATCCCTCATCCTTAACTAATTGTTTCCTACCACAAATGAAACCTTCTTAGCCAATTGAGAACCTTGCCTTGCATCCCAATCTCATGGAGCCTGTTAACTACAAGGCCATGATCTACCTTGTCAAAGGCCTTGGCAAAGTCGAGATAAACTATATCAACTTATTCATGGCTCTCCAGTCCCTCAATAACCTGCTGTATATGTTCAATCAGTTGGGTAACCGTGCTAAAATGTGCTCGGAACCTATGTTGTCTAGGAGGAAGGACTTCATGGATATCAAGAAATTCAACAAGTTTGAGCTTCATGATCTTCTCAAACACCTTCGCAATATTCGAAGTGAGAGAGATCGGCCTATAATTACTGGGGAGTGACTTATCTCCCCCTTTGAAAATTGGAACCATATGAGCTACTTTCAGAGAAGAGGGGAACTTGCCCTGGTCCAAGATGCAACACATCAAGTACGAGAAAACAGGAGCGAGAACCTGTGAGCATCTCATCAGAAACTGAGATGTCACCCCATCAGGGCCAGGGGAGCTCGAGAGTCTCAAGTCCCTGATGGCCTCTAAAGCATCATGATCTGTGACTACGAGATCATCGAAATGCTCAACTTGACAAGCCTTGCCAGTCCCAACAAACTCATCAATAGGGCAATGGACTGTTGCTCCTAAACTCAGTGGAGTTGAAAAACACTAGAGAACTGATCTCCAAGTATGTTGGCCATAGTCTCTGCATTGTCTATGGCTTCCCCATCGACCTCAAAAGGCCCTACAGGGTGTTTGACCTTTCTCTTAGAGTTTGCATAAGAGAAAAACGCCTTCGGATTCGACCTCACCTCTTGAACAACTCTACTTTCCTTGTTCAACTGATCTGTCTCAATGGAGGCCTTAATTCTACCTTGGATTAAATCCAACTTTCTTTGAAGGCTAGCCACAACTACTGGATTCAAAGTGCTCTGGAGCCTTTTTGCTAGTTTGCAACTCTTTTTGAACAAATTCTTCCTATACTTCGGAATTTTAGAATGTGCCCCGCCCTGTGAAACACATTCAGAGATTGCTAGACTGGAACAGACGTCCTCAAAAACTAGAATCATTTTGTCTAAGGCTACATCTATGGACGATTCCTTTTTCAGCATTGAAATAAGATCAAGCTCCCCTAACCTTTCTATAATCAACGGCCAATGTTCATCTTTGAATTTGAACTTAGCCAGACCGACCTTTTTGGCCGGTCTTACTCTAGAGCACGCCGGCTTTTGAGTAATGGTCGACCCTATCTCGAGAACATGATGATCTGACAGATTACTAGGTGTCACATGGACATACTGGATCAGATCAGGGTCATTGGAAAAAAACAAGTCAAGAACGCTATTCGCTCTGGTGGCTACACCAACATGCTGAGAGAGATTGCGCAAGATCGCAAACTCCTCCAGCTTTTCGAACGACTGAGACGTCGATTTCGAAATGGGAATATACCCATCTGGACTAGCCTCCCACTCTACAACGCTAGCCGGAAAATTGAAGTCCCCTACAAAGAAAACCTTTGAGCAAACTGACTGGTCCAACTCATTTCCTATGAATTTGAGAGCTGACAAGAACGAGCTTACTGAACAAGAGGGGGGCCTATATATTGTCGCAATGGACAGATCAAGACCTTGAAGATGACAAACTAAGACCTCTACTTCTTCATTAGACATTTTTAGATGACTAGTGTGCAGGTCATTTGTAACATATAGACATACGCCCCCATGCGGAAAAATGGGATTGTCAGGGCGTACTCTATCACATCGAACTAAATTGAAACCAACCATGGCCAGCTCTTCATCTAAGACCCCTGGTCGAAGCCAGGTTTCTGTCATGGAAATGAACGAGACCTGCCTATCTAAGGCTAGTTCCTCAAGAACCTTGATCTTTGTGCTGTCTTTTTTGGAAATAAGACAATGCACATTCAAATAAAGCCCTTTTATGGGCAGATAGCCCTTCGATGGACTAGAGCTATCAAATCTTTGACTAGGCTTTCTAACCTTAAAAAATCCTGTTTTTGGACAAAACTTATCTTAGGTGGAGGATAAGAGAACCTTTGAGACGAGCGTAAATTAACGCTTTTATAAAAGGGGAGGAGGCGAGGGAGAAGGAACTCTGGCCGCTACCTGAGCATATGATCTAAAAGATGCGTGGGGCTTATGGCGACCAGAGGGGGGCTTAGGGCTACAAAGTTTGGGGAGAAGAGAGGTTAAAGGAATTGAGGGTGAGGTTGTAGGAGAAGGAGGAGAACAAGGGGTGGGAAATAGGAAAGGAGAGAGGAAAGGGGTGAGGTAAGTCTGTTGAGAGACTTGACAATGAGGTTGAGACAACTGCTGTCTCTTCCTCCTCGTGCCCCTGAGATGGGCCTTTGTGCATTTGAAATTGAGGCATACCTTCTGCCTCAAAGATCTCATGCACATAAATGGGTGGAAAAAGCTACACCCCTGCTTGGAATAGCCCTTCTCATTGAATTTGAGAAGGCCAAACTCTCTAAGTTTAGGACACCATTCTGGGTGAGCCAGTTTACACCCTTTGCCTGCCTTTGTGCATCTCTGTCGTTTATGGACATCGCAAATTTCCAGAGCATTCTCTACTATGCTCTCTTTGACCTCTATAACCTCTTTGACTACAAGGGGCGTTTGAATCAAATCAAGAGTGTCAGTGCCTGTGTCCCTTTTGCCTACACTTGACTGGTGTAAGTTTCAACTTGAAAATATTGATCACAGGATTGAAAAGAATTCGCCATTTCTTATTTCCATCTCGGATAGGAGTTTGGTTGAATTATTACACACGTTTAGACCTTATTCGCTGGAATTGTTAGGAAACTCCAATTGACACAGTTTGGACAACTTTTGGGAAAATGCGGATAACCTGAAGTCAAGGGCAGAACTAGTGTCATGGAGACCTCCCAGAAGGGCCCCCAAACATCTGTGATGAGTCGACGACGTTGAGTTTAAAAGCATCTCACGGATCTTTTATTCTCATATTTTGGAGTCTTCGTTCAGTTATAAAATAATCTTTTGAGTGACATTTTACCAAAATACTGCGTTAGCTCCAATTTAACGGGAAAACCTCTCTTTCAGCTTCATCGGGCTTAAAAGAGTTCAAAGAAAGCAGCAGTAGTACATCAACCCTAAAGAAGTGGAGCTTCAGCAATAAGAAAAGTAGAAACCAAAATATTTTGTCAGAGTTATGACTGTTTTGCTGTGTAACGCCAAGGCTAAAAGTTTGACCCCGTACGGCCAATGGAGCGTGTCACCTAGTTCCAAAACCGACCACATTTTTATTTTTTGGTGTTTCTCATCAATCCCATAGATGGCACTAGTCCTTGAAACGTGCAGACTGGAATGTGCCTCCAGCTCGGCATCAACTTTTGGCTTCTATAATTTGAAAGATCAATCGAGTTTAAATCAGATATGTTCTTGAGTAACTAGCTTTAGGTAGGCAGGTCTCGTTCATTTCCATGACAGAAGCTTGGTTTCGATCAGGGGTCTTAGATGAAAAACTAACCATGGTTGGTTTCAACTTAGTTCGTTGTGATAGGATACGCCCAGACAGTACCATTTTTCCGCATGGGGGCGTATGTCTGTATGTCAGAAATGACTTGCACATTAGTCATGTAAAAAGTCGAATGGAGAAGAAGAGGTCTTAGTTTGTCATCTTCAACGCATTGATCTGCCCATTGTGACAATATGTAGGCCTCCCTCTTCTTCAATTAAGCTCGTTCTTGTCAGCTCTGAAACTCATAGGAAATGAGTTGGACCACTCAGTTTCCTCAAAGGTTTTCTTTGTAGAAGACTTCAATTTTTCTGGCTAGCATTGTAGAGTGGGAGGTTAGTCCCAATGGGTACATTCCCATTTCGAAATCGACATCTCAGTCTTTCGAAAAGCTGTAAGAGTTTGCGATCTTGCGCAATATCTCCCAACATGTTGGTGTAGCCACCACAGCAAATAGCGTCATAGACTTGTTTCTTCCCCGTTTTCTTATTTTTTTCTTATAGTCCCAGATCAAGATGCTTTAGAGGCCACCAGGGTCTTGAGACTCTTGAGCTTTCCTAGCCCAGATGGTGTAACATCTCAGCTTCTGATAAGATGCTCTATGGTTCTTGCCGTGAAAAAACAATTATCCAATTATCAGGACGTACCCTATCATAACGAACTAAGTTGAAACCAACTATGGTTGGTTCTTCATCTCAGCCCCCTGGCTGAAGCCAGGTTTCTGTTATAGAGATGAATGAAATCTCTCTCTCTCAACGGCTAGTTCTTCTAAGATCTTAGCTTTTGTGCAAGATCTTGGCCCATCCCCTCCATCCCTAAAAAATCCCGCCTATCAACAAAGCTACGCATGAGCTAATGGGGATGGTTGGGTTTGGGAAATGGGTTGGCAGCTACATTTGAATGGGAACGTATTTTGGGAATAGGGGTGGGGCAAGGAATATTAGGGAGAAGAGTGTTTATAGGAATAGGGTGGATTGGGTATTCGAAGGAAGAGGAGGGAATTGGGAGAGAGGGTGGGAGGTAAGAGGAGAGGGAGGGAGGAAGCTAAATGGCTTAAGGGGTGGGGTGGGATTAGGATGAGGAATAGGGTCAGCCCTAAAACTACGAAACTGACCTACCCTATTTCTCGGCTTTCTTTGCGTCCCTTCTACGTGGACGGAGGTACACCGTACATTAAAGCACGTCTGAAGTCTCATGGAATGACGGCACATTTACGGGTGAAATAAAGGACAATGTACCTTTGAACATCCCTTCTTCCTATTGTATTTCTCAAGGCCAAACTTGAGA
>NC_081445.1:10603754-10642310 GCF_007210705.1 Tigriopus californicus | reverse complement strand
AAGCCTCTACGGTCACTAGAATTGACCCTAAATCCTGGGTTGTGACAAAGCTAATGGATACTTTTGAAGAAGTACAGTATCAGATACCTTTGATACTCTACTCTACGTGTTTAATCAGTTGGGTAACCGTGATAAAATGTGCCCGGGACCCATGCTGGCTAGGAACTTCAAGAACTTCTCAAACACCTTCACAATATTCGAGGTGAGAGAAATCGGCTTATAGTTACTGGGAGCGACTTATCTCCCCCTTTGAAAATTGGAACCACATGAGCTACTTTCAGAGAAAAGGGGAACTTGCTCTGGTCCAAGATGCAACGCATCAAGTACAAGAAAATAGGAGCGAGAACCAGTGAGCATCTCATCAGAAACTGAGACGTCACGCCATCAGGACCAAGAGAGCTTGAATGCCTCAGGTCCCTGATGGCCTTTAAAGCATCTTGATCTGTGACTACAAGATCATGTAAACGCTCAACTTGACAAACCTTGTCAATCTCAACAGACTCATCTTCAGAGCAATGAGCTGTTGCTTCTGAACTCAGTGGGGTTGAAAACACCCTGGAGAACTGATCTCCAAGCATGTTAACCTTAGTCTCTACATTGCTAATGGCTTCCCCATCAACCCCAAAAGGCCCAACAGAGTGTTTCATGTTTCTCTTAGAGTTCGAAAAAGAGAAAATAGCCTTCGGATTCGACCTGACCTCCTGAACCACCTTACTCTCAGTTTGCAGCTGGTCATATTCGATGGAGGCCTTAATCTTACCCTGAACTTCGTCCAACTTTCTTTTGGAGACTAGCCACAATCACTGAATTCGAAGTGCTCCTTGGATGCCAATCTGAGACCGAGCTATTCTGGATGTTGAGGAAGGAAGAAAAGCCTACCCTCAAAATGCTCCATGCTGCGGCAACTGCCTTTGAGACCATTATCACGGTGGCAACCCCCGCCCCGGTCATCCCCATCAACGTGGCCGTCTGAAAGGAGTCGGCTGCGAAGGCCGCCTGCCACGGGTGCGGGCACAGTGCCACTCGCAGGGCCCTGCCTGTCCATTCACGAGAAGCACTGCTTCAACTGTGACAGGGTGGGCCATATGAAGGCTGTCTGCCGCTTGGCACCAACACGGCATTGCTCCCGATGCCGTGACTCATCACGCAGGCGCAGTGACAGCAGTAACAAGTCACAAGGGCGCCCCCGCCAGACCTCCATCTCCGGACGCCCATGGGAACGGCAGGAGGAGTCGCTTGGTCTCAAGAGTGTCCATGGTCTCCACCATCTCCGTCAACAAGCCCCTGGAGAAGATCCCCGTCTCTTGCTCCACCAATGGCGGCATTGAGTTCGAGCTGTTGGCGCTACCGGACTCGGGCGCGGTGCGCTTGGTCCTTCCAATGAGAGACGTGCCCGCCAACGTCGCCCTCACGGCCTCCTCTACCTGCTATGTCGCGGCAAATGGTGCGCCCATCTCCAACGTGGGAAAGATCCCCCTCACAATCAAAGCCCACCGAGCCCACATCCACTCCCGCACGCCCCAGACGCCTCCCCGCCAAGGAGTCCAGCGCCCGGGTGATCACCTTCTACGAGGAGTTGATTCCTACCATCCTGCGCCTCGAAGCACTGGCCAGAGTGAACAAGGTCATGCATATAATGCACGACGGCTTAACGTACACCATCTACATGGGGGCTCAAGAAGATATTTGAGCTAAAGTGGGAGACTATGGTCATGATCAACCTCAAGGGGTGGATCAAGATGCTCAAAGGAGAGGAGCAGAGGACGGTGCTGAGCTCGCATCTCCGGTCAAAAAGAGGGCTCTCTCCGTGGAGATGTCGTTACGGGCAGCCATCGCCCGCAACAAGGCAGGACCCAGGCTGGCGTCCATGATCGCCTAATTTTGTATTGAAAGAGAGAACCTAACCTGATTAAATGGAACAAGCAAACCATCTTTGCTAACAAATACATGAAATGAACGAACACAACAAAAAAAAATATTCCTGAAAACAAAAATGCATCAAATACCTTAAAATTGAGGTGAAAACATTGAAAGGAAAAAAAGTGACAGAACACATGAGCATCTAAGAAAATATGCAGTACTACAATACTGTAATGCGACCTAAACTGTAAATATCTCGAACAAAGTACCGGAACTATATGCTAAAAATTTTGACAATGGGGCATGGTACTTTGATTTTAAAGCTCTATTCCACAAGTGAAGTCCATCTCGGATTTTAAAGAAATCATTACTTATCAAATACTGCAATCTTATGAAGAATCTCTTGATTTTAGGACATGGTACTATGGCATTAGAGCTCAACTCTCAAGTGGGTGGAGATCCTTTGGATGCAATTTTAGTGCCTGTGTGTACTGGTGGTATGTTGGCCGGTTGTGCTCTAGCCACCAAAGACGTCAACCCTGCGTGCAAGATCATTGCTGTAGAACCTAAAGGAAAGTGCCTCGCTGATAGTTTGAGAGCCAAAACAATGCTCTGGCCAGGACCAAGAAAATACCTGGAAACACGTGCAGAGGGACTCAAAAGTAGGACTTTTCTCAATATTTTTTGGGGGAACTTAAGCCTAATGTGTGACCACTTTTAACTTTTTAGCAGAAGCCGTTTTTCCCATCCCGTTTGACATTTGTTGTGATCATGTGGAACCTGAAGTGCTCACCGTCAGTGATGACGAGATGATTCGAGGAATTCGATTAGCTGCGATTGAGTTGAAGCTAGTCTTGGAAATGCCAGCTGGTGCTGCCATGGCAGCAGCCTTCCAAGTCAAAAAATGCTTTCCTGATGTAAAAAGACTTGGCGTGATCCTTTGCGGCGGCAACATTGAAATGGATGGTTTGATGAATGCTTTGGTTGAATTTGAGCCAAAGCCATAAGGGAAACTTTTGGAATCATATTTTGGAACCAACCATACGTACGCCCATCTTGCTTTTTCTTGCCTTCTAATCCTTGAAAGTGTTTTGGAAATTATCAAAAATAAAGATTGGTCAAAGAACTAATGAACTTTTCTTCAGCATTTTTGAACATTTTTAGCCGTTTGGTGATTTGGGTCCCTATATATCCTTTCTTAACTTGTTTTCTCTATTTGAGGACATTTTTCTTACTACCATGATCAAATGAATTATTAAATCCCGAGCCGGAAGGTTCTAACAACTCATTCAATTTCTACTAACTGTTTTCCGTCTAAAAGTCCTGAAAAACGGGAGCTAAAGTTGGGCTACCCTACAAATCATCATGGGCTTTGTGCCACGCATTTTGTGAGTTTATCCCTTGGTTTATCATAAACAATCTATGATTGAAACAAGAGAGGATGAATGTCGCGCGAAACTGGTATTATTAAAGAGTTGTGAAGAATGTCATAAGAATCTGTTGAAACCCCATTCCCATCCACAAGGAAAAGCTCCAGCACACCTAAGCAGGACGCCATATCAATGGGTGTACTTTGCTCAAGGGGAAATACTTTTGGTCCCACGAGACCACAGGGGCTGGTCAGCCAAACGAAAGCCATGGTGAGAAATGTTGCCTACCTGTGTGAAGGGAGAAGAGAGGAAATCCCTGTCAAACACAACCAGCTATCATAGCTCTATCATATCCGATGAAAAGTTTGTTACGAGTAGAACCAGAGCTGTGCATCAGATCGGGTTGACCAGCAATTATAATATTCAGATTGGGGCAAAATTTTCTAATGCTTCTAATTGTTCTAATGACGAGTCAGTTCAGATTGATGATGTTAGTCAAATTGAGCAATTTGATAATCTCATAGTTACAGATCAAGATGCTTTAGAGGCCATCAGGGACTTGAGACTCTCGAGCTCTCCTGGCCCTGATGGGGTGACATCTCAGTTTCCGATGAGATGCTCACAGGTTCTCGCTCCTGTTTTCTCGTACTTGATGCGTTGCATCTTGGACCAGGGCAAGTTCCCTTCTTCTCTGAAAGTAGCTCATGTGGTTCCAATTTTCAAAGGGGGAGATAAGTCGCTCCCCAGTAACTATAGGCTGATTTCCCTCAGCTCGAATATTGCGAAGGTGTTTGAGAAGATTATGAAGTTCAAACTTGTTGAATTTCTTGATATCCATGAAGTCCTTCCTTTTAGCCAGCATGGGTTCAACCCAGGATTTAGGGTCAATTGTAGTGACTGTAGAGGCTTAACGTGCGTTTTGAGAGCACCTTCAAGCCCTCGAGAATCCAGGCTAGTTAAAACAATGAAGTCCAACTCTCTTCTTTCTCGGGCTCCTTCATTGTTCAATTTGCTGCCCTCAAATATTCGTAGGGCTTATGAAAGCGTTGATCAAGTAGCAGGATTTAAGGAAGTCCACAAAAAAATGAAAATGATAATGCGTCCAAAATAAGAAACATTGCGGGTTGAAAGAACTTTGTCGGCCAAAAAGGCAGGCTTGATTCGATCCAGTGAAACCACAGACGATTTCCCATCAATATTGAGCGTTGCAGTTTTAGTATCAGATCGTAATATTTGAAATGGACTACGATAAGGGCGTTGAAGTGGAGGGCGAATAGCAGGTATTTGAATCAAGAACATTTTGATAGAGTACTGGAGGTTGAGCCCATCCATTTTGAAAAAGGATAGTGAAAGTCAACGATCGGAGTTGGGACCCAGGAAGCCGTGCAGAGTCAAGAGGACCTGGGGAAGTGCATAGCATACATCAGTGAGCCAGCATAGACGAGTTGAAAAGTCTCTGGAGCTGAGTACAGGTGCAACTTCTGAGTTATTCTCCGTCAATTCGATTTTGGACCTTCAACCCAATCGGACCGACGTCATCGCCGTGGATCTCCGTTGGACGCAAGAATCACCCTCATCAAAAATAGGATCAAACCATTTTCTGTCCATGCATGTTTTCCCTCTTCCATGGCAAAGCAATTACCCCCTCTTTCATTACCCGAGCAAGACAGCTGATTGGTAGAGTGTCATTTTCATGTTTGTGATGAATAAAGTAGATTGAACTGTACAGTTTGCCTTGAAGAGTAGCCTAGATTTCCCAGACGACCGAGATCGTGCTGGCATCGTAGGGAGTAGAGGTAGCAAGTGATTTGTATGCAACAACTGTATCTAAAGTTCATCACTCTTGTAGCAGAAATCAGTAGTTAGACTCTAGAGTAGAGGTCGACTTTGATAGACGCGTTTAGACTAGGATAGTGACCACATTTTGCAGGATAGTTAGCCTTGAAGATTGGCCCAGGTATGCCAGACAACCGAGATTGATCTGGGACCAATGGGGAGTAGAGGTAGCTAGCGATTTGTATCCTTAGTCGTTTAATGATTGTTTGAGGCCCTGATAAAGGAAGCTCGAACTATTGCTCGTATGCCCTGATTAGGGTTATAACCGGAGGCCTTAAGATAGGTCTAAGAAATTTAAGCCCTTGTACTAGGTGCTCTCCATCTTTGAGAGCTATCAAGGTATTTTTACCTAGTGCTTGGGTCAGGAGTTCCATGTTTCCGTTCACCACGGGAATTCAATAAGTCAGGACCTTTCACCCCTGGCTGGTGGACGGAATAGTTATTGTGATCTGCATTATTGTGATCTTTTTGCTCCGTGGTGATCACAATCCCATCATCAATCCATCAGTGGATTCCTTGCCACAGTCCCGGTCTTATTGGTTGACTGGTTGATCCCCTGAACTGCAGATTATTCAGAAGGTAGTAGGTATGGCTAATAGGGACGAGATTCATGTGCTCAAGGCCTGCCGCAAGGGCTTCAAGGCCGCCTTAACTATAGCAAGGAATGTGGTTGAGTCAGCTCTTGAAGATTTCTCTGTGGGTGATGATTCAGTTTCATTATTTATTTTTCTTGTGTGTATTTTTGCGGACTCCCTTACCGCTACAAGGATTGGAATCCCAGCAGTTCAAGACGAGAAAGTTCTTCAATTTACCTAACTTTTATTTATATGTATTATTTGATCGATCAACTAATTACTGTAGAGTTGGCTGATCTGGCTAGCCCTTGAATAGATTGTTGATCGGGATGTCCAAGTCTGACTTAATTCCTGCTACTGGATCAACGCCTCTATAAGCCCACGGACTTCTAGAAATATGGACTGCCAACGAGCTTCCCGCCAAACCGGCCTGCTCTTGGTCATAGCCACTCTGAATCACTTTTCGAATTAAAGTAATAAAATAAGAAATGTAGATCTCCTCAATTAACGGTAGGTTAATTTTGTATCATTTATATGCAAAGTCGATCGCTTCAAAGTTATGTTGTCAAAAGCATATGTAGCTGACCAAGAGCAGGCCGAAAATTGAAATTTTATGTAGTGTCTACTACATAACTTTGAACATGTCTCCTGAGTTCCCTAAACATAGGTTTGGGCTCAAACTTGGCTGAGTTCATCTATTCAACAAGATCTTGTGGTCATATCAAGTGCTTATTTGGAATAAGATGAGCGGTTTAGGAGATAGGATATTTTTGCCTCCGTTTGCAGTCCATATCTCTAAAAGTCCGTGATAAGCCCTACGAATATTTGAGGGCAGCAAATTAAACAATTAATGAGCCCAAGAAAGGACAATTTTATTTGTCACTGGGATGAGCGGTTGCACAAATATTTGAATGCTGAAGATCAAGTGATCTGTCATCTTTCTTCCAATGTGAAGGATGCAGACCAGGTTGTGGACGAGCATACGTCAGCCTTTATTACGGCAAAATCTAGTATAGAACTTGAAATAAATAGAAAACGTGTTTCGTTTATTTTATCCATAAAAAGACTCACTTCCGAACGTCCATGAGACGTCAGCCTATCAACACAAAGCAGCTGTTTTTTGAGGGAAAGGAAAAGCTGGAAATTCAAACCGCCCTTAAGGCCGAACACAGAATAAAGTGATGATGCTACAAGTAACCGGTTTATCAAGGGATTTTGATGCCATTCGGCTCAGGAATTTGACGGTTCCGAACCAGACGGGCTCAGGTTCTAACCATGGTCATGGACGAACTACCCCCGGACTGCCCAAAATCGATGACAAGAAACTTCCTGTTCTTCAAGAGAAGACCGATCACGAGGCTTTCACGCCGTGGTTTCCTCTGTGGAATGATTATTACCGTCTCATATTTTTAGATCAGTGCCATCAGGCAATCCAAGTTAGACTTACCGTCTCATATTTTTAGATCAGTGCCATCAGGCAATCCAAGTTAGACTCTTTTGAGAATGTTGCAGTGTTGGGTTTTTGAGAATCGTTAACCACTCATTGGGCATTCGGACTGACACTGGCCGTCCCGTGAAAGAGATTCTGGATCTCGTCGAGGATCATCTCCATAGTTTACGAAATGTCCAATTAGACATGCACGACCTCCTGACCGTCCGTCAAAAAGAGGGTCAGGACTAAACCTCATTCTGCAATATAATTACAGAGCTCACCGATTATGCAGATGCTTCCAAAGTCACGGAAGATCGTCTTCTAATTGCCTTCTTATTGCAGGGTATGAGATACAATTCTGACAAGGCCAAGATACTGGAACGCAATCCAACCACGTTCGATGAAGCCTGGAGATATATCCTTGAGTTGGATACCGCTCATAAAGGTGCTCGTGCCTTCAATCTTCAGCAAACCTCTCATGCTATCAGCAGTGTAGATCGGAACGTCCATGTTACCAAATCTAATTACAAGAAAAATGGTGGCAAATTGGGCAAATGGCCGGAGAAGAAACCTCTAAAGAAACTTGATTCAGAGGTATGTTCTCTTTGCGGTTCTTCCAGAAAACATTTTCATTTGAAATGCCGAAAAAACGTGAATCGCATTGGGCGTTTTCAATTATTCTTGTCCTGTAAATTTCTAGTCCGGGTAAATAAAAAAAAATAACCTCTATTGCGACTCTCGGTCATGTCAGTCTGTAAAATGTATCAAAGTGTGTGCATGAATATTATGTACATACATCAATAAAAGGATCAAGAAATGAAATGTTCAGAATGATAAAATAGCAGATTCGAATGTGATAACACATTAGAGATGACGTGAATTCGCTCAGTGCATATGAGAAAAGTGAAGAGAGGTATCACAGGCAGTACATAAACAGTTGAAACATGAAAATCTTGGTTGTTGCCGATAAGAAGATGGACCAGATTGAACAGATCTTTGGTCAGCTCCCGTCGTTGGTGGCGGTCAATATTTGAAAAAGATAATATTTTTTACAATTGGCCAAGGACAATACGGTGTTGTTAGGTCCTTGGTGGGAAGGACAACTTGTTTCCAGAATATCACCTCCGGAAAGGTCAGATTCCCAACAATGTTGGACACTAACCTAGCCAGCCCGATAGTGAGGGGCTCTATTTCGAATATAAAATATGTCGTCACATTCTGGCATATTGGGGCACTCGCAGATATCGCTTGAGAAACTTGATGAAGGTGGTTTCGGCCGATTTAAGGGCAGATTGGGAAGTCAAAGATGATGTTCTTCAGGCTGGATTTTTTGAATTTTCATCATTTTTATTTTTGTTCCATTAAGTCCATTGAGAGGTAGGAAACCCCCACGATCCGCATCTGGTCTAATTTCCAACCTCGAAGGGCGGGCTTCGAACGTGCGTGGGCCAGCTTTGGGAGGATTGGAGATACGATATGGGGGATATCTTATCTTCTGGGGCCTGCATCATTCGTACCGGCGCGAAAAGGGGAGGCGACCCTGGGCTAGCCCATAGGTAAGTGAGTGCTTTAGAACAGAGCGTTGACTTTAGGCCAAGTGTCATCGGAGGACAAGCGATGAGGAAGAGCCACCTGAAGGGCGCGCTTCAAGTCAACCATTCAGGCACCAAGGAAAAGGAGCATCGGTAGTGATTGGCTTCACCATTAACGATGTGAGCACCAAAGAACAGGAGCGGGGGTGGTGATAGATAGAATAAAAGAGATGTCTAGAAGCGTCAGGGGATATGTGGTGTACTGAAGTTGGACCACAAATAATGCTACTGGACTAGGAGTTTCGTCTATGTATCCTTTTTTAACAAGTATAAGGCATTTCAACTTTTTCAGTAGGCTTGAAACGTAAAAGGAACTGTAAGGTGAATAGCTGTGAGGAAACCCTTCACATCATGTGTAATATCATATAAAGATTAAAACGTATAAAATAGACAAATGAAGAACACATTTCATCATCAGGGCTTGAAAGCACCCAAAAGAGAAAATAGAGCTTCAGTTTTTTGGAATTTTTGGAGGGCTCAAAGGTGTAAACCTTTGCATTCACAATCTGAATGAGGAAACAGCTCATGGATACCTTTGAAGATGTGTTGTAAAATTAACATTTGCTCCCACTTTAAATGCTCTTTTGTCAGAATATTCTCAGTGTCCTAATACAGTAGCTCTGTAATTATCACATTGTCCCTGCTTGCCTTATTTTGCATACGCTCAAGCTTTTCCTGCAAATGCAAACAGAATTCCAATAATCACATGCAAAAGAACAAATATACAAACATTTGCATTTTGGGCTGAGATCACTTCACTTTGAGAGATAGCTGAAATAACGCACCCAGATGAACCAAACTTGATCAGGAAACCTGTATGGTTAAAAGTATTCATTAACATCCCCATTAGGAAAGCCAACCAGCCACATAGCCTTGAGATAAGCTCGGAGGACAAATTTCACATATTTGGCGATTGAAATAGAGCCTAAATAACATATATGTACGAAATGTGTCAATTTATATTAACAAAATTGAGATTGATAGTTTCAAACAAATGTACTTATACTGATTTGTCAAAATCTTATGAAGACATGCGGCTCCATTCTGGTACATGGCCTCTCTAACGTTCATCTGTGAGTGTTCTAAAGCACTCGCTTACCTATAGGTATTGCCAAGCTCAAATATGTCAGCTGATGTGACGGTACGTACCGTCTTGAACGAGACGAGTTTGTTTGGAAACTCGGGGTTCTGGTGTTGGTTCAAAACCTAGGTCTCGTTGCCAATGTGGATGAGTGTGCCAGTTCAGTTCATTTTTTGTCGAAAAGCGAGGTTTGTTACGAGGTTTTGAGTTTGCAAATAGCTACCAATGGTCCTTGGAGAAGTTGACGAATCATTAAATCAAATCACGGCTCTTTAAACCATTCAATAGCCAGAGACTACAAAGAACCATGAAATAAGAAAAGCTGTTCATGATTGAAGAGTAAGTAGACCAAATTAAATGAACGTTTTTCTTTGATCCTTCAAACTTTATGTTATTGTCCAAATCCGAGCAGACATTTGATTTGATTTTATAGCTCCGGAAATTTGTTCCAGACTGATACATGGTTTTATGAACCATGAGGTGTTAAATAGGAACGTAAACAATGTACATTGGATTTGAAATCAAGTGAGAAGTCAGATGCTTCAAAATTGAAAAGAGCAAAAATGGTTCATTCCAATTTGTCACTGTTCTTGTTAAATAGTTGACGGAATTGTTAAACGTTTTGGAATTTGGCAAAAAAATGTATGTTTATTCCAGAAGTGGCCAAAACAGTTTGACTTAATTTAACCTAAAAATCTATCTTTCTGACCCACACCGGCACTCATCACCAAGGATGTGCAAATATGGTTGGAAAAGGATGCAATCAAACTGGCCCTTATTTTGATTTTTTGCTTATTTTGTAGCATTCTAACTGCATCACTTTTCAATTATATTTGCATTATTTGGGCAGGCTTGATGACAAATAGGGGTCAATAAGATATATCGGAGAAAGAAGAGGCATCACGTGTGAAATAAGATTTAATTTCAACCTGTCAGATAAAAAGTTGGCGAAGACCTTAAAATCCTCTTTTGTACTAAACCAAGCACCATCCCTCTATAATCTGGTTCCATGCTCACTTCGACGATTCTATTATTTAGATAATCCATTGTTAAGTTTTAAGCTACATTTAGATCCTTTTCAATCAACAATCCCAGACGAGCCTTTCGTTCAAGGGTGCCCTAGAGAGGCAAATTCGAATGCATTATTTGACCAAATATTTTATTCATTATGACTTAAGGGGAACTCACTCCCCTGTATCGGTATAAAAATCCGAAATGAATATTGAAAAAAGGAATACCGGAATTTGGACCTGGATGATGTAGTGGCTGGCTGCGCTGGCCGGCAAGGTTCACCCTCCGACCCCAGCACCTCTAACCAAAAATAATTAAAATTCAACTGGCCTCATTGTATCTGGCTCCTCTCATCCATAGAGTCAACCAGGACTGGAGGGGAGAGCTCTTTGAAACCTTACTGGATGGCATTTGAGCAGTGCGTTGCCTCCCGATTGGGCACTTGATTGCGAAGAAAGAGTTGATTAAGAGCACCCTCAGCTGGCATGCATAAGATCAGGATGTAACGCACTGCTTGAACGTCTTCTAGCAAGGTTTTGCAGAGTTTCCTGCTCCAGACCTTGTGACCTCCATGTCCTACCTCAAGCAGCACAGCTCAAGTGTGTAAGGAAATCAATTCTGTCAATTTAGTGCATTTGAAATACTCGAAGCATACTTTTTTACGCTAAATAAAAGAAATACTATTTTACACCACATTTACAAAATCACAAAAAATGGAATGTATTTTTAGCAGAAAAACCAGCTTGTATACCATTGCGGTGTTGTTGAATCTTCGATTTTTGCAACTCAATCTTTGAAACCTTTTAACAAATTTTGTTTGGTAAATTGACTTGTGCTTTTTGCGGACTTCCTCACCGCTACGGGGAATGGAACTCCAAGCAGTTCAAAACAAAAAACTGACAAATTTCAATTAACTTTTATTTTCAAATATTATAGGATTGACCAACGAATTAGAGTTGGCGGATCGGGCTAGCCGTTGAATAAAAGGTTGATCATGTATTGTTGTCAAAAGCCTGTCCAAGTCTAACTTAAATCCTGTCATTGGATCAACACCTACTCGTACATACACCCTACGAATATTTTAGGGCAGCAAAAGAGCAATGATGGAGCCCGAGAAAGAGGAGAGCAGGACTTCATTGTTCTAATTAGCCTAGATTCTTGAAGGCTTGAAGGTGCTCTCAAAACGCACGTTGAGCCTCTACGGTCACTAGAAATGACCTTAAATCCTGGGTTGAGACAAAGCCCATGAATGCTTTTAAAAACGTACAGTTTCAGATACCTTTCGTAATTTATCTGAATTCTGTGCAATCCCAACCTTTCTAGCCTATCCCAATATGAGAAGTCTCTTGTCCCTTCAATGTTTCTGCTAAATCATCTTTGGACCTGCTCGACCTTTTGCAAATCTGTTGAGGTAATTGGGGCCCAATTGAGCAAGGCATGTTAAAGATGCAGCAGGACAATCGACTTGTACAGAGTTAGCATTGTGATGCTATCTCTGGACTTAAACTTTGATTTCGTACGTTCCTTCTCTGTGGTGAAATGTACGCCCATGATCTCCCAAGAATAGGTGCTTGCGTCTTGTTAGTTGATTTTTTGTACTCTGTCTCCCAAAACATTCACAATATGCAAATAAATTTGTTAAATCGGGATCATGCAAAAATATTTAGTGTAGACAATTATTACACTAAATATGCAATTGCAATTTTCCCCCATCTCTAGTTGTAGCTGAATCAGCTATGTTTTCCGGGTAGACGTGTCTTGAAGAATAAGGATAAGCACCATACTTTTTTGGAAGTGACTAATGTAATACCTTGTATGTAATGCTGTGTAGTCCATGATTTATTATTTCAAGGTTTATGTGTAAGTGGTTTATAGAATGCAGTTGTTCTCTAAACACTTTTTTTCCCATTCGAATATTGTTTGTTAGCTACACCACCCATTCCATTGCATAGCCTACCTACGATCGATCTGATTGCCTGTCAATTTTCGATGAACATGTGAAGATTTCCAAAGAAGGACAAAAAGGAGTTACTCATTTTTCAGCAGCAATCACAATTTGTTTTGCATAAGAAGTGGAAGTTTTAGAGGGTTTATGACCGATGTAATCCACCACGAACTTCACGTCCTCATTACACAGGACCAAGTGTCAAATTCCATTAGTTGCCTTAGTTTAGCATGAACTAATAAAATGTAAGCTGGATTCTTGGACACGATCGTCTCCTCTCCTCTCGTCTCACCTCACCCGTCTCAAAAAGCCTCATCAAATTGTTTTGGAAACTCTTGCCTCAATTATTGCTAGAAAATAACGTGACTAAGAAAATCCTATGGTATGGGTAGGTGGGGAGCCTAGAAGTGCTGGGACGAATCCGGACTTGAGTCCCAGTGCATTCGAATCATTCATTCGATTTTGGAAAAAAACATTGACTTTTTCTCCAATTTTCGCAAGAGGAGCCTTTTTGCTTGACCTCTCTCAACTAAAAGACTCGACTCTCTTGCCGGACTCGTGTCCAGACTCGGCGATCCTGCAATAGCTATTTGTTAACATGCAAATGAGGGAGATAATGTCCAGGGTTCGGTAGTGGGAATTTCATTTTATTGGCTCCACGAGTGCGTCAGCACGAGGGGCGTCGACTAAAATGAAACGAGCAAGACCGGGCCCTGGGGATGAGCCCCCGCATTTCCAGGTTAATATAGCCTTTTCCTGATCGATTTTGTCTCATGGGCCTTCCGCCCAATTTTCTACGACCCTGCTACGCCAAGCCGTCACTGTCTCACCATCTTGATACGTGCAAGAAAGCGGGGCAATAAAGTACTTTATTTCCCACTTACTGGCCAAGCGGTTAACAATAACAACGTTAACCCCTTACTAGTGGACAAGTGGTGAGCAATGTTAGAACGCACCGCTTACGCGATAAAAAGAAAGCCCGCATGAGGCAGTTGAGAGCAGGAAAAAGTCAAAAACCCAAAGGACACGTACGAGTCAGACTTATTCCGGACTCGCCCCAGCACTAGAGTCTATAGGGCTTGTCAAGTGAACGCGTTCATGGAAAACTGACGTTGTTCCATGGAGTAAAATCAGAGATGACATGCCCAGCCAAACCGCACTATGCATGCATTGAATTTTGACATTCATTTCATTTTACCTGCTTGTCTAAGCAAATAGCGTTGTGGAATTGAGCCAATTTGACAGTGTGTTCACCAAATTACACCAAATATGTTAATTTAGTAGGCTTTTGTAACACAGCCCACTCAAAATTTCTCGATTATTGAAAATTCAATGGTCGGATGGTGCGAGTTGACTGTGATGTTTGTCTTAGTTCTCCTTCCCCAAAATGCCCAAAAGCAGGGTGTCCGACCACATTTTTTCTTAATTTTCCTTCACTTGACATGCGCTATTAGTATCTAACAATTGACAGGTCCAGCAAATAGTGACTTGTTTCCTGAGATATCCAGGAAAGCTGCATGTATTATTGTCAATTTTAATTCCCTAGTGATATTTTTAGCGGTCTTATCTTCAAAAGATCGGATTCAGAAAGACATTAGAAAAGAACAAGGATGTCAGTTGCTCTGTATGATGCCTATATCCATGAATCAACAGAGTTGCTTTTCTTTTGAAAAGTGATATTTTTATCCATGACGTGAATATTCACTGGTGTTTCTTACTCCTTCTTATTCATTGCATTAATTAGGATTGTGTTTGGAAACTTTTTACTTCTTCTGAGCGTTCACTTTTTGAAGTGGAGTCACTTGCCAAAGTTAGAGTGGCTCTGCATTCAGGGTCCCTAGTCACTACCGGTAGCAGTTTATTTAGCAACTTACCGAGCTTATAACCCATTTCGTTTCGGGCTGCGTGACGTTCTAGGAAAGGGTCCCTATTCTCTTTACCTAACATTCTTCAACCAGGTGGTTTGTTTGATCCTTCCAGGTTAGACGGACTTTTGCTACGAGTTTTGCGGACATCCTTCAAAAGCCATGACATGCAGCAATGCGTCCCCTTGTGAAATACAAGCCAAATATCTCTTGTTAAATGAGGATGACGTTAGGCGAGTAAAGAGCGGCTCCAAAGTAAACAATCCCGTTGGATTTCTACTTTTTCTCGAAAGGGCTTCGCGCGTGACAGTAAGTGTATCATCATACCTGGTTTGAGAATATTCCAATATTTATGGCGAAACAATTATTTCCTTTCATCAGAGTGTGGACAAACCCATGAACAAGCCTGAGCTGCTAATGTTGAAGGACAGCATATTAACCGGAGATATTATCCAGGTATTTTGTTCTTAAAATAATTGCATCATGATGATATCATCATTTTGCTCCAAGCTCAATCATTCTTTAGGGTCGGCTCCTTTCGCACCCTATAGGCTAGAGGCTTGCTTTTTAAAGCTCTCGCCTTGAGTTACGGACTTTGAAGTTAGCCAGTAAAAAGTTGAAAATGCACTCGTCAAAGAGGTGAGCAGATGCTCACTCTGCATAACTCAGGATGATTAAATAATGTTTAATGTCACATCTGCATACAATTGATGGCCGTCTACGTCAACTAAAATGATAGAACAAGTATATCTGCCGTGAGAGCATCTCTTACTCCCCTTAATTTAGGATGATGTTCTGCTAGCCACCAATAAGGTTTGTCTTGCTTAGTCACTGCCTCATCAGTTAGAAAAAGATCAAGAGAAAAGGGATCAAGAGAATAAACATCTTAGGAAACGGGAAGTGTGTTGGTACTCTGATGGTGGTTTGTGACTGGCATATATTTCTGGCTAGATTGTGTTTATATATATGACTAGATTTAACAGGATGAGCACGAGCATTTGCTCAATCCACCACATATCCCTCACACACCGGGGTTTGAAAGTTCATCGGGGGTCACGGGCCATCCGGGGTCACGGGACCCCACCATTGGGTTCTAGGGGTCGCCCCACCAACGGGTTCTCGGGGTCGCCCCACCATCGGGTTCTCGGGGTCGCCCCACCATTGGGGTCAGGGATGAGCCACATGTAGAGGACATCCAGCCCTCCGTCCTCGGAGGCATCCAGACCTCGCCCCTCGGAGGCATCCAGACCTCGCCCCTCGGAGGCATCCAGAACCTCGGAGGCATCCAGAACTCGCCCCTCGAGGCATCCAGACCTCCCCCCCGGAGGCATCCAGACCTCGCCCCTCGGAGGCATCCAGACCTCGCTCCTCCGAGGCATCCAGACCTCGCTCTCCGAGGCATCCAGACCTCCCCCCTCGAGGCATCCAGACCTCGCTCCTCCGAGGCATCCAGACCTCGCCCTCCGAGGCATCCAGACCTCGTCCTCCGAGGCATCCAGACCCGCTCTCCGAGGCATCCAGACCTCGCTCCTCCGAGGCATCCAGACCTCGCTCCTCCGAGGCATCCAGACCTCGCTCCTCCCGAGGCATCCAGACCTCGCTCCTCCGAGGCATCCAGACCTCGCTCCTCCGAGGCATCCAGACCTCGCTCCTCCGAGGCATCCAGACCTCGCTCCTCCGAGGCATCCAGACCTCGCTCCTCCGAGGCATCCAGACATGCATCTGAGGCATCTGGATATCACTCCAAGGCATCTGGACATCACTCCAAGGCATCTGGACATCACTCCAAGGCATCTGGCAATCGTCGTTCGGCTCAGGTTCTTGCCAGCTGCCTCGCCCCACCGTCCACACCTTGGGTTTGGGAGAGCAACTTGCTCAATCCCACACAAGGGAGCCACCATGTTCCATCCTCTCCAATAAGGAGAGCAACTTGCTCAATCCTCAAAGGTGGAAAGCGATACGGGCGGACGGTGGGCACCAGCCGGTTAACCAACAACGCCATGTGTTGGTACTCCAATGGTGGTTTGTGACTTCGGAGAGCTTCACACGCTCAATCCTACTTACTGTGCCATGTGTTGGTCCTCCGATGGTGGTGGTGACTGTGGTGATATCGTATATTTCTGACTACACTGCGTTAATATATATGACTAGATTTAACAGGATGAGCACGAGCATGTACTCAATCTACCACAGAAAGTGTCTGAGTTATTTTCAACAAATCCATCAAATTTAAAGCTTGTTCCACCTTTCACCTTTGTTTAAAGGTAAACCTCGCCAGCACATGTTGCCCCTTTGTTTCTTCTGTAAAAAAGTGGAAGACTAGGCAAGGAATTCTCTAGACATGGACGTGGACATTGCCCAGAGGGCAGACAACGGAAGGGCAATGTACAATAGCTCTTCAGTAGGTCAAAAGACGTGTGAGTTTTGCTAAAATCTTAATATTCAGATCAATAACGTTTATCACTAATGTCATTTTCATCACCTTGTCATGTGTTTTTATCAAACTGAGTGTATAATGTATAAAATACCCAGAAATGTAAAATAGCCAATGTACTATTGTGTTGTGTGAGCACATGCTCATGCTCGTTGTATCTGTTCTAGTCATGTATATAAATGTGTACTAGTCAGAAATACAAGTCAGTCACGAACCTCCATCCGAGCTTTTGACAACATAACTTTGAAATGATCCACTTTACAAGTAAATTAGATAAAATTACCTACCTCTAAATGAAAATATCTACGCTTCATATTTTTACTTGAATTCAAAAAGTGGCTCAGAGCTGCTATGACCCAGAGCAGGCCAATTAGGGTAGAAGCTCGTTCGCAGTCCGTATGTCCAGAAGTCCGTGGTTTTGCGCATTTGTAAATGTATTAAAACCAAAAGTACCCTGAATTGAAAGTAAAGTGGTAGTTACAATTCTCTTAGTTTGGTCACGCATAATCTTGCGTTGGACGATTATGCTGACGTCACCAAGAATTTTTTCACATATCGGAGAAAATTGGAGCAGGTTCCAATCCAATTATGTGACAATGTGGTCAAGAATATGTCATGTGAAAGCCGTGTGTGACCACAATTTGGGTCAAAGCAATTTTTGGCGGCAAATTCAATTGCTGGCTATAAAATTAAAACATAAAAAAACTAGCCAATTCCAACAGCCAAATAACTCATCCTAAAGTGTATTAGAAACTAAGGACTATCATCAATTTGATGGATGTTTCAAATCTTAGCATCATTTCATTTGAGGGGGAGGTCTCGAATTTCCGAACCGTGCAGATGTATGAAACAGGCCAATGATTTTTTAGGAGAAATATCTCTTCCACAACAGTTTTTACTTGTATGTTCCATGACAAGCAAGAATTTTATTTCTGACCTATGCCGATGAAATGGTCATGGTCCAAAATTGTTGACTTCTTATTTGGCTCTCTTGCTCTCAGAACCATCAATATCAGAGTTTAAAAAGTCGTGATCGGTAAATACGTGATGAACACTTGAAGAGTATATATATTAAATTGTGCAGGCCCAAAGTGCTTCACTTATGGTTGGGAAGCAAGCGAGAACAGAAATAAAACATACCAGTTTCATAATAAGAGACAAGTTAAGCAGGGCGCTGAGAAAGTTAAGCAGTCCAAAAATACACAACATAAATAGCTGCCTTCCTTACCTCCTCCAGTCTAACTGTGTTCTCTTTTTGAGGAAGAAAAATTCCAACTTTTCTTCAGTTTTATCAAAGTAAAAACTAGATCAATGTTGCAGATGTACTGCTGAGAAAAGAGGAAAAATCACCAAGTTGGATGCATTACTTGACCTAATAAAAAAAATACGATGTCAATTTGGTCCAAAATTGAGGCAAAATTCGTTTAAGAATGCGCTCATCAAATTCGTCCTTCTGTGAACGAGAAAGATGTGAACATTCCTTTTTTTTTATTTGATTTGCACCTTTTTTACACTTTTTGGCCTTTTTTGCACCCTTTTGTGCACATTTTGGTCTCATTTTTGCACCTTTTTGTCCCTAAGGCTTTGCTATTTTGCACATTTTGCCCATCCCTACTGATGACACTTCTAAGGAAAAAATCACTGATGAATTGTCAAGATTTATGTGTAAATTAAAAGGTCGTCAGAACCTTAAGACAAAAACCAAAGTAGGCATCGAGGTAAGAACATTCAAGCTCTAGAATTTGATAACTAGGGTTGTACCTCAATGAACTGTAAAGAAATTGATTCATTCACGATTTTTTTTTTGGTTTGGTTTGGGTTTTCACGGGATTTTCTAACCGCTACAGGGAATGTAATCCCCAGTGCTATTAAAATGAAAGGTTATAATTCGTCTATTTATTACCTTTCAATTTTTATATGATTTTTGGTCTACCAACGAATTTGAGTTGGCAGACCGAGCTAGTCCTTGAATGTAGGGTTGATCTGGAATGCTATCTAAAAATTTGCCCAAGTCTGACTTGAAAGATGCAACCGGATCAACAAGGCCTACGTATTCCCTACGAATATCAGAGGGAAGCAAATTAAACAATGAAGGAGCCCGAGAAAGAAGAGAAGTGGACTTCATTGTTCGAACTAGCCTGGATTCTCGAAGACTTGAAGGTGCTCTCAAAACGCACATTAAGCCTCTACGGTCACTAGAATTGACCCTAAACCCTGGGTTGGGACAAAGCTCATGGATACTTTTGAAAACGTACAATATCAGATACCTTTCGTACCTTCTCTGAGTACTGTACAATCCCAACCGTTCTAACCTTTCCCAATACGAGAGCTCTCTCATTCCTGTGATGTTCCTAGTGAAACATCTTTGGACTTGCTCGACCTTTTGCAAACCTGCTGAACTCATTGGAGCCCAAATGGGTGAGGCGTATTCAAGATGTGGCTGGACAATCGACTTGTACAGAGTTAGCATCGTGATGCTATCTCTGGACTTAAACGTGCGATATATCCAACCACACATTTGAAAAGCCTTACCCACCTTCAGCTGGATATGCTCATCGAACTTTCCATTATTTTGGAGGACTACACCTAGATCTTTCATAGATGAGACCTGCTCAATATCTTTACCTCCATTATCTACGAGTGGAGTATTTAAAGGAGTTGACCCAAATGTCATTGAGCGGAATTTCATTCCGTTCAGGGCCATATTACTCTCAGTTACCCAAGAGTAGATTCGATTTAAGTCCTTTGCAAGGCTACTGGAATCTTGGCCATTCCTACCAGAAACTAACTTTGTATCGTCAGCATAAGAAGAGAGACTGGCAGTGATACTAAGCTTTTGAAGCGGGGCAACGAATATTATAAACAAGAGGGGCCCTAAGATCGAACCCTGGGGAACACCTGACTTGACATCATGTATGTCACTAAGGGATCCCTCAACCTTAACCAATTGCTTCCTACCAGAAATGAAACTTTTTAACCAATTGAGAACCCTGCCTTGGATCCCAATTTCATGGAGCCTGTTAACTAAAAGCCCATGATCTACCTTGTCAAAGGCCTTGGCAAAGTCGAGATAAACTACATCAACTGATTCATGACTCTCTAGTCCCTCAATAACCCGCTCAATATGTTCAATCAGTTGGGTAACCGTGCTAAAATGTGCTCGGAACCCATGCTGGCTAGGAGGAAGGACTTCATGAATATCAAGAAATTCAACAAGTTTGAACTTCATGATCTTCTCAAACACCTTCGCAATATTCGAAGTGAGAGAAATCGGCCTGTAATTACTGGGGAGCGACTTATCTCCCCCTTTAAAAATTGGAACAACATGAGCTAACTTTAGTGAAGATGGAAACTTGCCCTGATCCAAGATGCAGCGCATCAAGTACGAGAAAACAGGAGCGAGAACCAGTGAGCATCTCATCAGAAACTGAGATGTCACACCATCAGGACCAGGAGAGCTGGAAAGCCTCAAGTCCCTTATGGCCTCTAAAGCATCTTGATCTGTGACTACAAGATCATCTAAACGCTCAGCTTGACTAACCATGTCAATCTCAACAGACTCATCTTCAGAGCAATGAGCTGTTGCTTCCGAACTCAGTGGGGTTGAAAACACACTAGAGAACTGATCTCCAAGCATGTTAGCCATAGTCTCTACATTGCTAATGGCTGCCCCATCAACCTCAAAAGGCCCAACAGAGTGTTTCATTTTTCTCTTAGAGTTCGCATAAGAGAAAAATGCCTTCGGATTCGACCTGACCTCCTGAACCACCTTACTCTCAGTTTGTAACTGGTCATATTCGATGGAGGCCTTAATCTTACCCTGAACTACGTCCAACTTTTTTTGGAGACTAGCCACAATTACTGGATTCGAAGTGCTCTTCAGCCTTTTTGCTAGTTTGCAACTCTTTTTGAACAAAGTCTTCCTATATTTTGGAATTTTTGTCCGTGTACCACCTTTCGGAACACATTCAGAGATTGCTAAACTGGAGCAAACTTCCTTAAAAACTGAAACTAACTTATCAATGGCTGCATCTATGGACGATTCCTGTTTCAGAATTGAAATCAGGTCAAGTTCTTCTAATCTTTCTATAATCAACGGCCAATGTTCATCTTTGAACTTGAACTTAGCCAAACCGACCTTTTTGGCCGGTTTTACTCTAGAGCACGCCGGCTTTTGAGTAATGGTCGACCCTATCTCAAGAACATGATGATCTGACAGATTAGTAGGTGTCACATGGACATACTGGATCAGATCAGGGTCATTGGAAAAGACCAAGTCGAGAACGCTATTCTCTCTAGTGGCTACACCAACGTGCTGGGAGAAATTGCGCAAGATCGCGAATTCTTCCAGCTTTTCGAACGACTGAGATGTCGATTTCGAAATGGGAATATACCCATCAGGACTAACCTCCCACTCTACAACGCTAGCCGGAAAATTAAAGTCCCCTACAAAGAAAACCTTCGAGCAAACTGCCAGGTCCAACTCATTTCCAGTGAATTGGAGAGCTGACGAAAAAGAGCTTGCTGAACAAGAAGGGGGTCTATACATTGTAACAATAGACAAATCAAGACCTCGAAGATGACAAACTAAGACCTCTACTTCTCCATTCGACATTTGTACATGACTAATGTGCAAATCATTCCTAACATATAGGCATACGCCCCCATGTGGGAATATGGGATTATCAGGGCGTATCCTATCACAACGAACTAAGTTGAAACCAACTATGGTTAGTTCTTCATCTAAGACCCCTGGCCGAAGCCAGGTTTCTGTTATAGAGATGAATGCAATCTCTCTCTCAACGGCTAGTTCTTCTAAGATCTTAACTTTTGTGCTGTCTTTTTTAGAAATCAGACAATGCACGTTCAAATATAGCCCCTTTACGGGCCTCTCTTTTGACGGACCAAGTTCACAAGATCTTGGACCATCCTCTCCAACCGTAAAAAATCCCTCTTATCAACAAAGCTACGTTCTACTGGAGGCAATGCATGAGCTAATGGGGATGGTTGGGTTTGAGGAATGGGTTGGGCAGCTACATTTGAATAGGAACGTATTTTGGGAATAGGGGTGGGGCAAGGAATATTAGGGAGGAGAGTTTTTATAGGAATAGGGGTGGATTGGGTATTTGAAGGAAGAGGAGGGAATTGGGAGAGAGGGTGGGGGGTAGGAGGAGAGGGAGGGAGGAAGCTAAATGGGTTAAGGAAGGGGGGTGGGGTGGGATTAGGTTTAGGAATAGGGTCAGCTCTAAAACTACGAAACTGAGCTATCCTATTTCTCGGCTTTCTTTGCGTCCCTTCAACATGGACGGAGGTACACCGTACATTAAAGCATGTCTTAAGTCTCATGGACTGACGGCACATGTACGGGTGAAAAAAAGGACAATCTACCTTTGAACATCCCTTCTTACTATTGTACTTCTCAAGGCCGAACTTGAGAAGTTTTTGACACCATTTAGGGTGGTCAAACTGACAGCCTTTTCCTTCTTCAGGACAAGGCTGCTTTCGATAAACAGGACAGACTATTTTCTCTACAACTGTCTTTTCCTGCGCTTTTTCAAGAGGAGATACTACTTCAACTTCTACGTTGGTCAAATTAGTCGACTTCTCAACTACTGGGTGAGCCTGTTCTTCAAGCAGCACCCTGGTTTCATTGACCCAAGCAACTAAAGCCTCTATAATAAACGGCTTATTGACTATGGAAGGATCCTTCCCAGCTAAGACCAGGTCCAAACATTGTCTAGCCTCTTTGCTGACTTTTCCTAAAATAGCTTCAATCATGAATGCAGGCAGAACTATCTTTGAGCAACAAAATCAAGAGACCAAGAGAAAGAAAAGAACTAAAAAAAGCTGTGCAATCTTGTCCTGAGATACAGGACAACAGAGCAAAATAGGAATGAAATACTTCACATCAAACTAACATACAAATCAAAGATGGAGATAGTAAACAAGAAGTAAGTGACAGAGAAAAGCAAGGAATCAAGAACATATGTAAACTAGGAAAACAACACAAAAACCACAGAAATAAACTCAACAAACTGGTCTAACACAAAATAAAATCAATACACTAATGAACAATAAATTCTAACTCCAAAGGACTAATACAATCAAACTAAAGAACTACACATAACGGTTTGGAACTGGAAAAACTACACTACAAATCAGAAAGAAACTGCTAAAGCTAGACATTAACATAGATGAGCAATAAACTTATTAGGTTTTAAAGTAATTACGTCTTACCAAAGAGCAGTGAAAAACCAAACCTAATTGAGTGAATGAATGGCTATTCCCATTCATTCACCCACACACAAACACCACGAACACTACACGTGCACAGCAACCAAGGAGCAACAGAGGAAGTCACACCTTGGTTCGAAATTCATGGGAGATAAGAACGAGAGCAAACTAAATGCGTCTGTTCTCAGCGAGCTCCAAAACAGGAATGAATTAATTTTCAATTTGTAATGGTCAACAAAGAATCTTCTTTTTTAGGAAAAGAAGAAGTTTTCCAACAAACGAGGAGGTTTCTCAACAAAAGAGGAGGTTTTCCTAAAAAAGGAGTTTTTTTACAGAAAAAAATAATAGACATTTTCTATGACCCACACACAAATACCACGAAGACTACACGTGCACAGCAACCAATGAGCAACACAGGAAGTCACACCTTGGTTCAAAATTCCTGGGGGATAAGAACAAGAATAAACTAAAATGCGTCTGTTCTCAACGAGCTCCAAAACAGGACTGAAAAAAGATTTTTTCCGAGTCCTAGCTACGATACATCACTAATAATAGTGTTTTATTTACAAGTAGGTAAAATTGTCCAAATGTGGCGGAATTTCGCGGAATGGGATTGTCAAATTGGTGGAACAACTTTTTGAAAACCTGGCAACCCTGCTTTTACCTCAAGCCAGCGTAAAATGCAAGCCAAGCCACAGGCAACATTTATGATGCCTGTAATGATCACAACTATAACTCTCGAGTATATATGAAAACTCGAATTATATCCTACTCAATTCATTATGCATTAGATCAAGAGATTCATTGAACCACTTTACTCATACAAAACATAAATACTAACGTAACCAACTTATAACACTTGTATAAACATTACTTTGAGCTTATAGAATATGTAGATTTGTTCATGGCATGTGCAAGTACCTCATAAGCGCCAAATTACATGAAGAATATTTTTGATGACATGAGAAGAAACTAAATATCTCTGCTTTTTCACACTTCCAGATTTCTTAAACCTGGTCTCAAAATAGCCTAATTTGCAAAGGTAAAAGAAGACATGTCCCCTCACCAGCCACTATATCCTGGAAACTGTGAAGGCATTGCATTACGTCAGACTATTTCGAAAATAACTTTTTCGAGAAGTTTGCGCTTACAAAAGCATCCATTAGTTTCCAGATGTGGAGTAGCCACTCAATCGTGGTTGGTTTCTTTTTTTCGGTCTTTTGTAAATGTTTATGAAATGCGGTTTTGAGTTAATTATGACTGCCCTGAAATCAGCTGTATTGGAATCAAACGGTTTCGATGCTTTTCGAGGTGGAATGGAACGTAAAGAATCAAGATCGAGAGTTGCAAGCTGATCAGCTTGCGTTACATCAGCAATGATTATAGTTGTAAAAAAAGTCGAATAGCTTTTTAACACCTTTTTCGACTTTTTAGGATCTATTCGACTTTTTCGGTCTTTTCGCCTTTTCCAGCATTTTAGCCATTTTCACACATATTTTGTCCATTTTTCGCATTTTAATTCCAACTTTCCTGCTTCCTTCAACGCAAAGAGAGCAAACAAAACACAATAAATGGCAGACATTGAGATCACGTTCTAATACTTCAAACCAGGGTGAGCTAGGGAGGAGATGTCCCAATAAACTCAAAGCTGGATGGCGTAGAATTGTGGTTACGGTTCGAATAAAACGCCTTGCACAGGAACCTAGCAATGCCTCGCTGTCCTTTTCTGATGTATTGAAGCCTGCTCTCCAAGACCAGACCACTTGAACCTGATATTGATGGAAAACTACCCATAAGAATTAAAAATTAAAGTAATTTGCTAACAATTTCTTCACGTTGACCAGAATTAGGTGAAGACCCTTTCATTTGGGAGGTTTTAGGAAATTAATTTCCAAATTAGCTCCCTTTTTGGGCCCCTTGTAGTCTGTTTAGTGTCCAGAGGTTTTAAATTGCCAATCTAGCTTCTTGTACCTAAAACTCTAGAAATACAGCACTAAGTGTTTGGTTTCCGCATGTTTTATCGACTATTTTCCCAACTATTTCGCCACTTTTCCCAACTTAAGCCGTTATATTGCCAATTTTTATGGGCTATTTTACGGCTCTATGTAGTAATTATGGTCTCTATTCTTGGGGATTTGTCTTTTGTTTATGTTTATCGCGATGATATCTTGGTAACTAGTACTGATGTGATCAATCTTTTCAAAAGAAGCATGAACATGTACTAAGTTAAGTTCATTTCTCACTTCAGCTACGGCTCCTTGTGAAGATTTCCATTTAAGCTAAAGTAAAGGTAAAGTTTATAGCAGATAGGTCCATGTAAAATAAAAGATACCAATGCCAAAAACTGGATTTGTTACCCACTGAACTATTGCTGAATAAGTTATAAATGCCAATTATCCCGATATGTTCGTTCCATACCCGTAATAGATAGCTTATTACTAGTAATTACTGTTAGCCAACTTGAACTCCGTCTGTTAAGAAAGAAGTAATGCAAATCAAGGTAATTTTTTCAAAAAGTGCTACATAATACACGTTTAATCATTTGAAAGTTATCTGAACATTGTCATTTTCTTTTATGGGATCATTTTTAAGGTTGTTCTAATTCTTTTCCCTACTGTTTGAAATTGTAGATTTTGGATGAAAATGTATCCAAAGATCCCGACACCATTAGAGCATGCCCGCTCAGTCTTTCTTGCAATTCTCACATGAGCAATCTTCCCAAGACTTTTGACACCAACTTGGACCATCTAGAACATTCTACGAGAAATCTTTTGAAATTGGGAAATGATTCAAGCACACATTCCATCAAGGAGGCCGCCAATCAAGTCTGGATTAGAGAGTTCTCGGGAAATGTAGCCGGAACAAGATTTATTCCACAGCACTTCATGGAAAAGATACACAGCATTCCCAAATATCTCAAGGAGCCTTTCAGAGTTGTGAAGATAATTGTTTCTTCTTGTGAAAGGGCCTTGAAAACAAGCAAAAAAGTGAAGAAAAATACTTTTGTTGACATGAATCGGATTGCCAACGATATGGAATGGGCTCAAACACTGCTTGACATTTGGCAATGGGACCTAAAGAAAACCTGCTCTCGAGAGTTAATTTGGCAAGAAGAGGCTTGGTTGGACACTCTTGTGGCTCCTTTAATGACGACTGATTCAGGATATTTGGCTGAACTTGTACAGAACCATCTCCAAAGTGATCAGAACCCAGATATTCAAGCATTTCTACAAAGAACCTACCCCGATAAATCCAAAGACGAAGTAACCACTGCGAGGATGACCAAATCGAAAGAAGATTTCGAGGCATTCCTGCAGTCGAAGCATAGGATCACGAGACAAAAACAAATTTTGTTCAAGTATCTTAACTCAAGTTCTCTCTATTTGGGAACCTTTTTTGTTGGACAAGTGTTGGGCCTGAAGAGTCCACAAAGTGAATGTTTAGTGCAAAAGAATGGCACAATAGTTGGAGATCTGTTCGAAAAAGAAGTGTTCCAAGCCCTTAAGGTGAGTGCCTCGCGTTTTCCATTTTGGAACACAATCTTCTGTGGTCTAGAAGTCTTGGGAATCGAACAAAGATGCAATGAGTTTGACTTCCTCATCTTCTTGGGACAAGTGAAGATGATCCTATACGTAGAGTGCAAATATACCCTTACAGAAGAGGTTGCCGAGAAGATTCATAAACAATCGAACAATGCCTTCAAATACCTACAAGAACATCTTCCTCTAAGCTCAGGTTGGCAATTTCTAACTTGGGCTTGCTTTGAACACCTTCAGATCGATCCTTTACTCATTTGTAAACGTTGCGAACCGTTCCTAGTAAAAGCGTCAAGCTTGAGATCAAGGTTGAACGAGCTTTTAGTTGGAACAGAAGGACATATGATTGACAAGGAGACAGAGGTCGGCTATACAGCTATTGTCAAGAGGTTCTTATTTTATGCTTTGGCTAATAAACAAACTTTTGAGGGGGACGATGTGGCTAAGCACCAATTGAAAATGGTCAACTTCCCGAACGAAGATATCATCCTTTGGAATTTGGACCAATTGAATGTTCTTCAGAACGATCCTCCTAAAATGATAGTGAAGAGCCTCGGCTTGTTTGGAACCGGTAAAACCGAGATCCTCAAGACTAAACTAATCAAATTAGCAACGGCCAGGCTGGAACCAAATATCTTGATAGCTTTTTTGATTTCTCGCCGGCATCGAATGGTTTATAAATATGAGCATTTGCTGACCAAAGCAATTCGATTCAAGTTGCGTTCCATAAACGTCAACAATGTTGGAGTTGCTGAACTTCATGGTACAGAAGATATCCGAGATATGATCCTAGAAATGTTTCCAGAGTGCAATCATGATCCTAGTCATATTCATGTATTCATTGACGAGGCCTCTCATAACAACAAAGCTCAAATTGAAAAGTTTTTTAGCTCAAAATCCAAAAGAAGCCAATAACGTCATTTGGATCGTGGACACGGACAACTCCATCCAAGTTCCTTTGGATAAGGGATTTGTTATGGAAGAAGGGCTTCGTTTGAACCTAAGGAACTCAGAAGAGGTGCTAAATGCAATTGAACTTGCCAGGCACGGACAACAGTTTGATGGATGCCCAACAGTGGATGGCGAAAGAGACTCAAAAGTATTCAGTGAGGCATTGAAGTTCGAGCCAAGTGTGAAGAAAATTTTGGTTGTTTTGGACAGTTACCGCCTAAACAAGTTGCTGAAAATTACCTTGGAGGATGGAATAAATGGGCGCTTTTTGTACTATGGATGTTTGGAGGTAAGATCATGCAGATATTGTACAAACTGATTTTACTGTCTTAGACAGAATTCATACTAGCTTTTTGAATAGTTCAAAATTAAAAATATGCACAAGAGGGCATGCAGTCATGGGAATTGGTGGAAACGTCAAGTTTAAAAAAAAAATGATTTGGGAAAAAAGTAGTTTGTTGAGCAAGATGCCCAAATCGTTTTTCTTTTATGTCTGATTTACTTTATTGCAGACTTTTTCTCATAGTTTGAAGGAATTTAATCCCAACTAAAATAGAGAGGCCAGACCTGGAACCCAGAATGGGACAAAATAAAAAAACTACATACCGTATATAAAATATTTGTAAAATCTGATCCAATGAGAATCAATCTCGCAATAACCATTCCAAAAAAGAAGTAGAAACACCCGTTCAATTCTAAAATGTTGCATTTAAAACTGACCAAATTATACCATAAGATGATTTCTTAACCGTACAAAAACCATAGCAAATGGGAAAAATACGGAAAAATCAGAAGAAGCCAGAAAATGCCAGATGTATTGTTCAAGGATTTGTTTGATTTCCCAATATTCCACCAACATGGCAATAAATCCGCTTATTGAACAGAAATTTGGTGACATTCAAAATTAACTTCTAATTATGGCCTGCTAAAATAATTGTATGCGATGTGATCCTCCCGCCTCTAAACCAATTTCCAAAATATCTTCAAGCGTACTTTTTTACTCCATAGTCGGTCGGCTAATTGAAACCCTGAACCTTTCCCATGAACTCATTCTAGACTGAAATACAGGCTTACTTAATCTAAAAGGCATGTATGCTGTAGCACAGCAAATTAGGATAAGCAATTCTGGATTGCCAAATTCAATAAGGGTATAGTCAAGTGAACGCGTTCATGGACAACTGACGTTATTCCATGGAGTAAAATCAAAGACAACATGCCCAGCCAACCCGCACTGTGCATGCATTAAATTTTGACATTTATTCCATTTTACTTGCTTGTCTAAGCAAATAACATTGTGGTATTGAGCCAATTTGATATTGCGTTTACCAATTAACTCCAAACATGTCCATTTAGTAGGGTTTTGTAACACAACTCCCTCAAAATCACTCGATTTTTGAAAATTCAATGAGCGAACAGTGCGAGTTGACTGTTATGTTTGTCTTAGTACTCCCTCCCCAAAATGGCCAAAATCAGGGTGCCGGACGGTACTTTTCCTTGAATTTCCTTGTCATTCCATGTCCCCTCTGTCATTTATTTTCAAATTTAGTAATCTCTCTTAATTTAGTTATTTTACTTTAGAGTTGCTTTCGTCTGATAACTTCATATACCCTTAGATTTGCGATCCATAGTGTGTAATCCTTATTATTATTCTTTATTGCGACAAATCTGTCGTTGGGCTATTGGTAGATTTACAGGTTTAAATGATGACATTTGTTCTCTACTCAGTGGCTTCCCTATGGAAGCTTTGGTTTCGGCCGCCGTTAGAGGCGTCGTGTCCATCCACATATTGTACTCGAAAAAATAACAATAAAAAATAGATAGATAGATAGAAACATAGAAACATAGATAAGTGGAAACATAGATATACAGTGAATAATACATTATGTATGATAGAACTAAATTCGGGTGTTCAACTAAAGGCAAGATCGTTTTAATTTGGCATATCTTGAACAAGTTAGAATCTCACGGCCCAAAACATCATTAGAGCTTTCTTTAAAAAAATAAATTTAGTGTCCTTTGAAGGTAAAATGCCGCCGTATTCTGTCGAGATCCCACACAAGTCACTTGAGGAACTTGTGGCATCAGTGGATTGGAGGGCGTTGAGGCTTGTGGTGATGTGGTTGCGGAAGTTTTTAGAAGAGGGAGATTGTTTATGGGAATTCAGTCATTCAGTTGCATACGAATTCGATCCCGGCCATAGACGAGGCCAGGCCAGGACTTTATTTTTGAAGACTTCACGTGATTGGTGAAATATAGTTGGATTGAAATGTGAAACAGACAAAATGAAAATCATTGACGATTTCAATGCGACTATTGTTAATGGGGTGGTTGTTGTGAGGTCAGGTGGGCATTTCATTTTTGGGCACTTTTGTCTACCCTTGTCCAAAAGTGTCCAAAAATACGAAACTTTAAAACTACAAATCTAAAGGAAATTCTACTTAAAACCTATCTGTTACTTAAAAAATGCTCATTAATGGTTGATGCAGAATAAGTCTTGAACATCTTTGCCATATAACTCTAACATACTCAAAAAAGATATTGGAGAGACAGGTTTTTAATTCTTTTTTTCTCACATTAGACAGCAAGCAGGGAGCAAAGCAGAATACAGCTGTAGCAAAGCATTTAAAAACTGGAGTAGTTAAATATTACGTTTTGGTTATATGTCCACATTTATTCAACTGTGTTACGTTTTTTGCAACAAGATTGTTCTTTAAAACCATAAAACAATTGGCATTTCCTCTTTAAAAGACCTAATTCTAAAAATGGAACATCTTACCTAATTGCAAAAATTTGAAAATTATATGTTTCCTACATTTATGGTTTTTCTTCCATGAGGAGCAAGATCCTTTAAATCTGGTTTGGTAAGCTTTTTAGCTTTTAAAGATACATTTGATGTCAAAATATTAGAAGAATCACTTTCTGTCTTAAAGAAACATAGATCTTAATATTTAGATGTTTAATGAAAGTGTAATGCATACACTTCTTACAAGTTTCAAAAGTATTATTGGATATTTGATATATAGGTGCTAAGCTTTTTCTAAAATTTAAGACTGAATTTCAACTAAAAATACCCAGCCACCAAATTCATTGATTGTATTGTGGCTTTGACTTTTTATCATTAAAAAGATATGCATGATATTTGTTTTAAGTTTACAAAGTTGTATTGCTTCAAAATACTGAATGAAGATTCTCAAAAACACATTTTAGTGCACATTTTGGAAATTAAAAACGTTAGCCAATTGATGTTTCTTTTTTCTTCAAAGGCTATATGCTGCTTCATATTGCTTATATCTTATTGATTACAGATTCCATTTGCTGGTTAAAATCCAGATTAGGAAAAGAAATAACATCATTTCGGGTTTTAAAAGTTATTGCTTGTCAACTCACTTTTGGACAATTGTACTCACTTATGACACGTTCGGTCCACTTTTGTCCACTTTAGGACCTTTTTGGACACTTTTGGATAGTTTTGTCCACTTGGTGTCCAAAAGGGTGATTCTCAAAATTGCCAACCCTGTGTGAGGTGGGCGACGACCTTCGTCTTGATGATTTTGATCATTTTTGAGCAATAATGTGTGTTTTACAATTCCACGGCTGAATCCACTAAATGAACCAAGCTGTCTGCTTGGAAGAGAAGTACAAAGAGATTAGGCCTTACCAGAGCATGTGGACCATCTGAGGCCAACAGAACATAGACTCCCGTGATTGGAGTTTTTTGCACTGAGGGATAACGCTCAGATTAGCCTCGATGTGAAAATCCTTCTTGTATCAAAATATACAATAAAAGATATGCTTTTTAAACAATATTTCTGACTTATAGGATTCAAAGACATGTACAGATGAAGAACTCGAGGCCTTTTTTGATGCATCTAATCAAGACAGGCTAATTCTCGTAGCACCCGAGCACGTAAGCGATGGTATTGAGGTCGAAATGGTCCTCGTTCCTGAGATTCACGATGTTGCTGACACCACCCGATATCGTGCAAAGACCAAGCTCAAAACAGCCTATCTCAATTCATCGGCCCATGTGGAGCTCTTGCAACAAAATCCAACCCCATTGTTTAAGAATGAAATTGAAGACGTGCTGAGACAGACAACGTGGCAAATCGGGGCTCTCGGGACAAGCGGAATATGTGTGTACTCGCAATTAAGACCATTCCATGACTTGAACAAGAAATCAACCGTCCAGTATTACTCTGGTATGACAGAATTTCAAACCAAGCACCCTAGGTGGATGAATCACTATGGACCACCTAAAATCATGAAAATATACCGAGTAGTCCAAGAAAAATCGCCCAACTCAACTACTTCTAATTATCCTTTTCTCCTTTGGCTCCAACCTCACGATCATCAAGTTATATTTCTAATTGGAGTGGAGGACTCTTTCACCTCATGCACTTCATTTATCAACGTGGAAGATGTGCCAATCGTGAATCTGTTCGTAAACAATCTCGTCCCAACAATGGGTATCTGGAGGGATATTTTCATAGTTGAGATCTTCCGCTCTTTTTTTCTCAACATTGATTTGGAAACTTCGTTCGATTTGAATCGGCTTTTCACAATATGGTCTCGAGTGTCTGAAGAATTGAAACGAATGCATTTACTGAATGTGGACGAGAGAACGCCCTTTCCGTCATCGGATCTCAGGAGGACCTTGCTTAAACGGCCTCTGCATTTCAGGTAATAAAGCTGCTTTTGATTGATCGATAGTGTAATTTTTCAATCTTTAGTATAAATGAGAATCATAAAAAAAATGTTGTCTTCTGACTCATACTTCGGAAAAAAAATCTTTTCTATCAGGACATCTACGTATATTTGATTTCATGCGTTTCTTTCCCTCATAACTTGGCCTCCTGACCGGCCTTGAAGTTTGAAATAAGTCCAACGAATAGGGAAAAAATTATGCAACACTATCAAAATTTAAAAAGAGGTTCTTCTTAACATTACTCCCGTCTCGTTTCTGATTTGCTTGTTTTTGGCAATCGGGATGTGCTGTACACTTTCCATTTTGTTGACAACGATACCTTACATTAGTTTTTTTAGAGATCGACATGCTCCTAGAATGCAAAGGTGGTTATGAGTTTATGAGTATGTAGATCAGGGGATTAGCTAAATAGACCACAAATAATAAATTTGATCTTTAAACTGATTTTTCATCTACCAATTCATATCATCAATTTTGAGTAAGGGACTTTTGTTTTCAGTATGAGTCTTCAAGCCAACCTCAGTTCGATTGTTTCATTGTTGCCCACGTTTGCTCCAAACGGCGAGATTCATCACTGGGACTTGATTCAAACTCTTTTGGGATGGTGGAGCCCCAACGACGGCGATGCCTTGGCAAATCACCTCTTGCGTCGGGAATTTGCCCATCATACTTACATGCCCTTAGATAACGAAGCTAGGGGTTATGATTTGATTGGCTATTGGGACATCTCTCCTGACCTCACTACCCTCTTGACAGTGTTTTCCCCACAACGACTTCTTCAAGCCCAAATTCAGCCAGATTCCCCGTTCCAGGTTGAGAAAATTACCAGCTTGCGGATGGAATTGAGGACAGGGTTTTTTAACTGGATGTCACCAGCTGCTACGCTCTCAAAGCTCAATTGGCCTCTAATTCAATTGATTTGGTTAAAAGAGATGACTTGGCTATGGAAACGGATCATAAAGAAGAAGTTCCGACACGGCTTGAAAAAGCCTTGGAGTCACGTGATATCAAAATGGCACACAAAGAGCCGAAAGGTTGAAAAGAAGATGTTTAAAGCGATGGGCATCACCTCAATTTATTTCGGAGAGGAAACACAAACGACCGCCTATTCAGTAGCCAAGGAATTATTCACTAAGGAAATTGTGTATTTTGAGATGTTCAATGAGATTTCCTTGGCCTTTATCGAGCTGCTCATATTCATATCACAACAACCCAAACCCAGTTAAAAGGAAGTGAAAAACAGAAATGTCGATTTTTTTTTTTGATTTTTTTCCCTTCCGATTCGGAGCCCGAAACATATTAAAGATGGTTATTTAGAGAATATATTTGTATACAAAACTCCCACATTGATTTTTTTCTTCGCCCTTTATCCTCACAGAGGGATATTTTTTCTTGTGTATTTCATATTAAAAACATGACTTTTTGGATGAAATGTATGTCTACTTCTTTGCATATATCCTGATTTTTTAAGTCAGAGCACTAAGAAACAAAAACATATTTAGTCTCTGTCAATGAAAAAACAAGGGCATACTTTGAATCATTATTTTCAACATTCAGATTTCAAAATGAAATCTAGCAATATCTGAATGTATTCCGAAAGGTGAGACACGCACAAAAGTTCCAAAATATAGGAATAAATTGTTCAAAAAGAGTTGAAAAAATAGCAGAAAGGCTAAAGAGCAATTTGGGTCCAGTAACTGGGGCTGGTCTCCAAAAAAATTTGGACGTGGTTCCAGGTGAGATTAAGACTTCCTTCAAAAATGACCAGTTGAAAATAGAGAGTAGTGTAGTTCAGGAGGCCATGTCGAGTCCGAAAGCTTTTATCTCTTATGTAAACACTAAGAGAAAGATGAAACACCTTGAAGGGCCCTTTGAGGTCGACGGTGAAGTTATTAGCATAGCAGAGGTTATTGCTAGCATGCTTGGAGACCAATTTCTTGTGTGTTTTCAGCACCTTTGAGTTTAGAAGTAACAGCCCATTGCTCTGAAGATGAGTGTGTTGGGATTGACAAGGTTAGTCAATTTGAGCACTAGCATGATCCTGCAATCATTAATCGAAATGTTTTAAAGGACATTAAGGACATCACGGAGGTTTTCAATGTATTCATTATTCAAATATTTACAATATTCATTGCCCCGCTTCAAAAGCAAGATATTACTGCCAGTCTTTCTTCAAATTTTGACAGCACAACGTAAATTTTTGGTAGTAATAGCCAAGATTCCATCAGCCTTGCAAAGGACCTAAATGAAATTTACTCTTGGGTTACTTAGAGTTATATGGCCTTGAACGTAATGAAATTCCGCTCAATGACCTTCTGGTCAACTCCTTTGAATACTCCACTCATACATAATGGAGTTAAAGATATTGAGTAAGTCTCATCTACATAAGATTTATGTGCTGTCCTGCGAAATCATGGAAAATTCGATGAGCTTATCCGGTTGAAAGTGAAAGTTGGGAAAGCTTTTCAAACATGTAGTTAGATATATCGCACGTTTAAGTCCAGAGATAGGATCACAAAAAATATGCTAGCTCTGTACAAGTTGATTGTTCAGGCGCATCTTGTATACACTTCACCCATTTGGGCTCCAATGAGTTCAACAGGTTTGCAAAAGGTCAAACAAGTCCAAAGACGTTTCACTAAGAACATCACAGGACTGAGAGAGCTCTCGTATTGGGAGAGACTAAAAAATTGGGACTGTACAGTGTTCAGAGAAGGTACGAAAGGTTTTTTATAATATGTTACGTCTTCAAAAGCATTAATGGGCTTTGTCCCAACCCAGGTTTTAGGGTCAATTCAAGTGATGACCGCAGAGGCTTAATGTGCGCTTTGAGAGCACCTTCACATCTTCGAGAATCCAGGCTAGTTAGAACGTTGAAGTCCACTTCGCTTCTTTCTCGTGCTCCTTGATTGTTTAATTTGCTTCCCTCTAATATTCGTTGGCGAATACGTAGGCCTTGTTGAAACGATTGCACCTTTCAAGTCCGACTGGGACAACTTTTTAAGTAGCATTCCAGATCAACCCAACATTCAAGGACTAGCTCTGTCTGCTTACTCAAATTCGTTGGCAGACTAAATATTGAAAAGTAATAAATAGACGAATTTATAGCACTGGGGATTACTTTTCCTGTAACGGTTAGAAAAGCCCATGCAAAAACTGAAGCCAAGTTTCTGTCATGGATACAAACGAGACTTCACTATCTAAAGCTGGTTCCCTAAGGAGAGGGAAAAAGGGAAGGTGAGAGGAAAGGTGTGGAATAAGTCTGTTGAGAGACTTGACAATGAGATGGAGATAACTCCTGTCTCTCTCCTAGTGCCCCTGAGATAGGGTTTGGACATCCGATCATGATCATGAATGTGTGAAAATATCTACACCCTTGCTTAGAACAACCCTTCTCATTGAACTTGAGAAGGCCAAACTCCCTAAGTTTGGGACACCACTCTGGGTGAGGCAATTTACACCCTTTCCCTGGCTTTTTGCATCTTTGTCGTTTATGGATATCATAAATCTTGAGAGCAACCGTATGGCAATATATATATAAAAGTTAAATAAATTGAATAACTTTCTCGTCTTGAACTGCTGGGATTGCAATCCCGGTAGCGGTAAGCAAGTCCGCAAAAAAAGAAGAAGAAAAAGTACACACATAGACCACCACTCGATCAAATTTGCAGAACTCTAAGACCATCTAGGCCGTAGCCACGTCCTCGGGGCTGTAGACAACCTTCAAGTAGCTAGTGGTGAAGATGTTGAGGCTGTAGCACACAAAAGTAATCATAAAACAAATCTGACTCATGATCTTTTTTTACAGTATTCTCATAGGTTTTTCTATTCATATGTACGAAAATAGAAGAGTATTCAGATTTTTTTTGAACTTGCATAGATGTGCACAAATATTACTGAGCAACCACTGTCAACGGCCCTGTCCCCGGTCTTCAAGACGATACTGCTGCTTCCCCACGAATATCTGAAGCTCTTGTTGAGGCTGCAGAAGAGATTGGCCACCCTCTCCATGGTCCTCTGGGGTGTTCTGAACTCTCTGGAGAGCTTCCAAACGCTCTGGTTGGGTTCCTAGTTGGGGCTGTTCATCACCACGTCCTGGAGGGCCAACCTGGTCTCCCCCTTGGACCTGCCTGGCTTATCAAGGTATTCAGTGGTCCCTTTGTCGCTGTAGCCTTCCAGGCGTTGCAGACTGTGTTCTTGTGACACTTCACGGCCCTGGCGACGCTGGCTTGGTTCTCCCCGGCCAGAATGCGCATGACGATGATTTCACGGAGACTGTTCTGAGCCATGGTGTGGCCGACTGAGGCCTTGTTTTGACACCTGCTTTTTACAAAAGTTGACATCAAACAGTTCGCAAAACCTCCTGCGCAAAAAATTGAAGTTCCGATGTCGGACGCAAAAGTTATGATAAAATTAGGAGGCGTCACATGGACCATGGAGTACCATGCATGGACAAATGCGTCACCCGGTACTTTCCTCCCTGGTTTCCACCCAGCCCGGGCGTGCTGTTTACCTGCTGTACAGCTGGTTCTCAGTCACCGTCTCAGGAATCTTCCGTTTTGCCGTCCTGGCTCCGTCATCTTCTTCTTTTACCCTCTCACCCCTTATTTTTGCCCATTTCTTGCGATTTATTTCTCTAGCAGGAAGCTTCCAGAATTATCATGGAACAATGATAGCTTGTGTTGGTCACACCCAGCCATTTCTTGAATGTGGGATGAACCAAAGTGCACTGAAAACTATGGACGTATCTCGATGACCAAGACCAGCCATCAGGGCTGCACCATCAGTCTTATCATGTTGCAGGTTCGTCCTGTCCATAGCTTTCTTGAAGCTCAAGAAAACGCAATTTTTAAGAAATGCATGGCAGCCGTGATGATATATATTACTTCTTCACGGTGTTCGAAAAGCTCTATCAAATTTCCAGGGAAGTTCATGCATAATTTCAAATTAACTTAAAATTGTTCTCAATCATGTCTAAAACCTTCAAAAAAGCAGATTTTTGAAAAATTATTTTAGCACCGTTCTAAGGACAATTTGTTGAGCGGTCACTGAAAATTTTACAAACATCAATGATATCTCAAAAAAGCTATTATTAATCAGTTTCAACAAAGTCTTTAATAACGACAATATCTATAACATTGCCTGTTGTATGTATTGTCATGGGAATTCAAGTGAATGCGGAACCAAGTGCACTCATGATGATGGTACAACAAATTTTCAAACATTACACTTTTTTGTGTGTTTTGAGTGACATTATGCAAGGACACTAGAGCAAGATGGCGCCACTTTTTTATGATCACCAAACCTTTCCCTCCATATAAGGCCTAAACTAAAGGTGCTGAATTTTTCTAATGTCTATTATTGGCATACCTATTTTTCAAAAAGTGTGACTGATATCATTTTTGCAACCATTGATGGTAGGTGCTTCAAACAAGGTGTTTAAATATACTTCAAATGACTTCTACTATGTCTGGAAGTACAATTGCTGTAAAATGGTAATTAGGTATTCATGACAATGCAAGAACTTGCTCTAAACACAATCATTCAATGTTTTTTACTAATAATATTGTTTGAAGAAAATTGTTTCAGGAACATCTTGGCCAACTTTCAAGTAATTTGTTGCATTTGTTATGAAACCATGGTTCTCAATTTGGAGATGGTCACCAAATCAGAGAAGGCTTTTTTTAGCTCTAAGCTACATATTGTTGTTTAAACTCATTTGAATGCTTTATTATCATGGGGAAGGAAACATCTCCACAAATATGACACCTTTTTCTAAATGCCTGGTTTGGATCCTCTTGCTAAAAAAACAATGTTTTGGAGACTAAAATTCAAATCTAGTGTACTGGACTTTGGTCTTACTCTGTGCCCCTTATAAACTGCCTGCCTTTTATGCAAAATTCCTAATAAGTAGATGTAGATAAGTATGTCCTGAGTAATTTGAAAAGGGAGTCATTGGCCGCTTTCAGGATGAGGTGGGGGAGCTGGGACGCCGCGAAGGCCATAGACAAAGATGAGCGCTGGGAAGGTCCCGCATCCTTGACTTGTTGATAGATCATTAACAAAATATAGTTGGCTGGGTGAAATACAGTCAAACAGTAGTAAAAGCTATTGACGACTTCAGTTAAT
>NC_081445.1:10594364-10603662 GCF_007210705.1 Tigriopus californicus | reverse complement strand
ATTTCGTTCTTAAAAATGTGGTCAGACAACTTACTCAAGCCCGTTCTATGAGGCGTGCTGGACAAGAGCAATTGCTTGACAAGGAGTCTTATTAGGGGTTTCTACTCTGAATTTGGACGAGCCGTCAACGATTCAAATTTGCACCATAGTTGTCCTAAGTAGCTTTACTACGAATGAAACATTTTTTCTACCAGCGACAGCTGAGACGAAAACATGCGATCGCAGCGCCCTTGATCGATCTATATATGAAGTTATCTATGGTTGCATTTGACGACGCGTAACGTTAGGCAAATTGCCTCAAAGGTAAACAGTTTCTTATCTTCTTCCCAGTTTTTGAAAAATCAGTGTGACTCACGCAACCTCTCAAGCTACAAGCTGTCAACTCGATCCCAGCTGCCACAGCCAGATTGATGAGTAACGTTTACATAGATAATGGAGGTAAAGATATTAAGCAGATTTCATTGATAAAAATTCAGGTGAAGTCCTCCAAAATGATGAAAAGTTCGATGAGCATATCCACCTCAATACTGTCTTGGAGTTCAGTCCCGTCTTTTGTTGAGAACAGCCGCGCGATTTGTTGCTTCTGATCTTGGCTGAACGGCCGGTCTGAGTGTGTTGTGTTGTGTTGTGTTGTGTAAGTGGTCGCGTGGCTGCTTAAGGTAAGACAAATATGTTCTTTAGCTTTCTCTTCTTCCTATCACTAGTAGTTTAGTCTTATATCTTTTATTTTATGTTCATGTTGAATTTCACTTTTTTCGTCTGTCAATATTTTTATCACAGTTCTAGGTTATATCATGTATTTTAGATTTAAGGAGTATTCCATTACTTGATTGTTTGGTCTCTTCATTTCCTGTGGTTGGAAATGTAGTTGATTTTTCTTGTTGCATTCTATCAGTTTAGTTTATCATTTTCAAAACAAAAATAGGTTCTTTTGTTCTACTCCATTCCATTGACTCTTGTTTGTTCCTGTAGTCGAGTTGGTGTTTGTTGGCTGACGCTAGCTAGTGGGTCAGCCAAGAGTAGGTCACCGTCATTCTCTTCTCCTCTGTTGCTAACCCCAATAGCTCTTTGTCAGTCCCTTGGGAGTACTTTCCTCCCTGGTTTCCGCTCAGTGTGCTGTTTCCCTGCTGTACAGCTGGTTCTCATTTGCACGCGTTGGTTTCTCTCTCCCATTTGTCCTCTTGGCTCTGTCTTCTTCTTCCTCTACTTTCTTCATCTTTTATCTTCCTCTCGCTCATTTTTAACGGTTTTTCTCTTGAAACTGAAGGAAGCTTCCAGAATATTTCTCTATATTCTTGTTCAGGTTTCCGGTATTTTTGATTAGGATCCCTCAAATAGCATTGCTTTCAATAAACATGGAGGCTTTGTTGACTTGACTTACGTTTTTCAACTTATCTGTCTCAATGGAGGCCTTAATTCTACCTTTGATCAAATCCAATTTTCTTTGAAGGCTGCCCACAACTACTGGATTCAAATTGCGATGTTGGAGGCATCAACATAGATGGCAGTGGGGGCATTGCTGTCTGGGTAATGGAGGAGGACGGCGTTGGCAAGGGCGTTCATGAGCGCCCCGTAGGCGGCAACAAACGCCTTTGTTGGCTCAATGGGGTAGTCTTTCTTCTGCCCAGTGGTGGCAGCATGTAGTGGACCTAGCCAGCTGGCAATGCCTGGGAAGGAACCGGCGGTAGAAACTGAATATTCCCAAGATGCGCTGAACCTCACGCTTGGTGGTGGGTAGAGGGAGGTCACGGATGACCTGGACCCGCTCGTCCAGGGGACGCACTCCATCGGCAGAAAGGTGAAATCCCAGGTAGGAGAGTGATGACCAACCAAGCTTACACTTTTTTCTATTAATGGCCATCCCAGCATCATTAAGACGTCGCAGGACTTCCCGGAAGTTGTTAGCATGTTCTTCACCCAACCTGGACGCAACCAACCCGTCATGCAGGTAGATGAAGACAAAGGGCAGGTAGCCCAGCACTTGGTCAATCAGCCGCTGGAACGCCTGGGCGGCGTTCTTGAGCCCAAAGGGCATCCTGATGAACTCAAAGAGCTCAAATGGGGTGATCACGGCAGTCTTTGGGATGTCGCACTTGGCCATTGGGATCTGGTGGAAACCTCTGACAATGTCCACAACTGAAAACACCCGCTTCCCGTGTAGACTGCCAGCAAAGTCAGCAAGCCCTATAGTCATCACAAGGACACCAACCTCCGTCCGCCTTCTTGATACCATCTCTTCAAACGACTCCTTGGCGGTGGTAAGGCGGGTTCCTTGTAGACGGCGTGCACGAGCATGGACAGGGGGTCTATTTGTGGGAACAAAGTGCTCTATGCCGTGCGCCATGGTCTCAGTGTAGAACTTTGGGACCAGGAGGCTTGGGAACTCGTCCAAGATGGCGGCAATGCCGGGGTCATCCTCAGCGTCCAGAGGGGAGTGGATGGAGGAAATGGAGGGGTCCAGCATGGCCACAGGGCGGTCGAGCTTGACTGAGGAATAACAGCGGCGTTCCACAAGCACCTGCCGGTGGAGGTCGATGGCAAGGTCGTTATCAATGAACAAGTCAGCCCTTGAGAGTAATCCTTTGCTGAGAATCTCAGAGGGATGGTCCTAACGCCATAGGTCTGTATGGGGGAGCCATTGGCTGCCACCATGGACTCAGTCTGCTCCCCAATGCTTTCTCACTCTAATTCGAACTCAATCTAAAAGGAAGTTAAGCAATATTTAAGTAGATACAGCCAATTTTTAGCACGTACGATTTTTTTTCCTTTTTTGGTTTGGTTTTTCACGGGCTTTTCTAACCGCTACAAGGAATGTAATCACCAGTACTATTTAAATGAAAGGTTATAATTCGTCTATTTAATACCTTTTAATCTCTTTATGATATTTGGTCTACCAATGAATTTGAGTTGGCAGACCGAGCTAGTCCTTGAATGTAGGATTGATCTGGAATGCTATCTAAAAATTTGTCCAAGTCTGACTAGAAAGATGCTACCGGATCAACAAGGCCTACGTTTTCCCTACGAATATTAGAGGGAAGCAAATTAAACAATGAAGGAGCCCGAGAAAGAAGAGATGTGGACTTCAATATTCGAAATAGCCTGGATTCTCAAGGGCTTGAAGGTGCTCTCAAAAAAACTCACGTTAAGCCTCTACGGTCACTATAATTGACCCAAAAACCTAGGTTGGAACAAACTCATTGATGTTTTTGAAAAGTTTCGGTATCAAATATCTTTCGTACCTTCTCTGAACACTGTACAATCCCTACCTTTCTAAACTCTCCCAATACGAGAGCTCTCTCATATCCTCAATGTTCCTAATAAAACATCTTTGGACCTGCTCGAGCTTTTGCAAATCTGCTGAACTAAGTGGAGCCCAAATGGGAAAAGTATGTTCAAGATGTGGCTGAACAATCGACTTGTACAGAGTTAGCATCGTGATGCTATGTCTGGATTTAACGAGCGATATATCCAACCACATGTTTGAAAGCCATACCCACATTCAACTGGATACAGAATGCTCATCGAGCTTTCCATTATCATGAAGGACTACACCTAAATCCTTCATGGATGAGACCCGCTGAATGTCCTTACCTTCATCATCTAATAATGGAGTGTCGAATGGCGTCGACCCAAAGGTCATTGTGGGGTATTTCATTCCATTCAGTGCCATGTTACTTGCAGCAACCCAAGAGCAANGAGCAAATCTCTCAATGGGCTGGCAGCATGGGCAAGATCAGGTGCAAATCGCCCGAGCTGATTTGTTAAACCCAAGAATGACCGAAGATCACTTATTTTAAGTGGAGTCGGAAATTCGGCGATGACTGTAGTTTTAGCAGGATCAGGGTGTACACCTTTAGAACTGAGGATGAAACCGGCAAATTTAACGGAATCCCCAAACTGAGCCTTGCTTCTTGAAAGGGTAATTCCAGCTTCAGCGCAACGATCCAATACTTGTCTCGTTCTGTCCTGAATTTCCCGAAACGAAGATCCGAATATCAGGATATCGTCCATAATTTTTCTTACACCAGGAAATCCGGCCAGGGCGCGATCACCCCGAGTTCAATACTCGTCGCCAGAGGCGTTCAATCCCTTAGGAGCCCGACGGAATCGAAAACGCCCGAAGGGAGTTAAGAACGTAGTGAGAGCACGAGACTCTTCATCCAACTCGATCTGCCAATATCCTTTGACGGCATCAAAAACGACGAATAACTTGGTAGACGCGGGAATTGAGGTGGATAACTCACGAGGAGAAGGGAATGGGTGCACTGGTCGGTTTACATAATTGTTTAACCCGGAGAAATCCACAACAATTCGGACTTTCTTGTTTGGCTTGGGTACAGTCAGACACGGGCTTAACCAATCTGAAGGTTCAACCACAGGCTCAATTATTTCTGACTTGACCATGAACCCAAGTTCCTTTTCGGTTTCATCTCGAAAAGCATAAGGAATATTTCTCACAACGGTAATGTGTACTGGCTTGATTTCAATATCTTTTTTTCAAATATATGTGAATCGGTTCCCCTCTCATAGGCCTCAATTGATCAGATTCGTCGAAAACAGTAGGGTAATCATCAAATAACTTGTGTAACGTAATCTTAAGGTCAATGGAGTCGTCGCCAATCGAAACAGCCGTAGTACCAGGGCGGATGGCCATTGTGGTATCTTCGGGTAACATTGGGAATTTAGGAGAGAGCATGCCCAATTCGATCATATGGTGCCACGAAAGTAACATTTCATCCTGTAAATCAGGGGTAACAAAAGCGGATAATTTCGTTTCATACTTTCCAAGGTGCCGCAAAGCCAAGTTGACAAATCCATGACACACCAAGGGAGACTTGTTTACCGCAATGATTTCTTTCTTCATCTCAGTACGAATTTGGATCCCATAGATGTGAGCCAAATCAGCAGAGATCAATGTCTCGGTAGCCCCAGTATCAGGTAACAATCTCATTCTAAAAGGATGACCTACATCTGGATAAATTTCCACTCTTGATCGCGGAGTCTCATGGGATCCTTGAATTGATCGGACAAACACTGTTGATGACGAAATTTGTTCCAATTTGACTGTAGACTTAGGTCTATCATTGTCAGTATTTTCTCCTTTGGCTAGAAGCTTGGAACACACCGTACCAAAGTGGCCCATTTTTCCGCAATAGTTGCAATCTTTCTTCTTGGCAGGACAAGCCTCAGCCTTTACGTGCTCTTTGTATCCACAACGAGTACATCTTGATCTATCAGATCCGCATTTACTAAACTTGATGTTTGATTTACCTCGTTGGATATTAGATTGAAAGCTCTTTTTCTTTTCTTGTCGGTAACTTGAAAATTTAGCCGCAGTTACGTGTCCTTCATTCCACAAGGAAATGTTCGACTCAACTTGGCCTGCCGTTTCCCAAGCACGTGCAATGTCCACCAAGTTTTGGCGGGTTGGCTTGGTCTGTCGTAAGAACTCTTCTCGAAATTTCCGATCGCACGTTCCAGTGACTAGCCGGAGAATGAACATATCATCCTCATCAAGATTGTCCAACTCGGCCTCTTGCCCCTCAAGCTGCAGTCTTAAGTACCAATCACTGAAGTTTTCTCCTTCTTTTTGATTACAACGAAAGAAATTGTAACGTCTCGTCAAAACTGATACATTAAAAAGAAAAATCTCCCGCAGTGCGTGTAAGCATCCACTTTCGCCCAAAATCTCTGAGGTAGATTCAATCTGAGTCTCCATATGCTGAAGCTTCAGTTCCCAGCATGAACGCAAATATCCATGTTGTTCGGGTAGTGGGAAGGTGATCATACGATTTGATGAATAATAAAGGTCGAAATTTGTACGCCACGCTCGAAATTCTGACAAAATTTGAGCTCAACATCAATTTGTCCGGTTTCAGAGCATTATTAATGTGGGATACCCTTATGTCCGTTCCACGAGTAGTATGACTAGAAACCAAGCTAGGATGAAGCGAAATCCTCCGAAATAAGACATGGACTTCCGACTTTGCATCATCTATATATTTCAGCCTCGGCATCTGAAAGCGTTTCACTTGCAGGAGATGCTTTTGCCACATTCACCAGACGGTTCACTCGTCGAAAGATGCGTTCCAGTCTCTGAAGAGTAATCTGAACCCCTGCTCGAGATGATTTGAGCATCTCATCTTTTGGAGCCATTTCTTTTCGCATAAACCACAAGAACAAAATGGAACACTAAGTCGAATAGGTCGTTTCAATTGGAGGTTCTACCATCGTCTGCGCCATGTTAGGTTTTCATACTCGCACGTAATTAAAATGTAATATTTAATACGGAAAGAACACGAAATAAACTTGATTGTGGGTCGAGATCAAAGTACGAGAGTGCCACTCGTCAAACCAGATTTGTGATATTGCCACGTCTTACTCCAATGTTCAAATAGCAAATAAGCGCGAGATTTGAATATCTCCACAACTATCTCCATCTAAGATTGTATATTTAGTTTGATTTGAAGTAGTTCATTCCTATCTTGCTTCATTGTCCTGAATCTCAAGACAAGATTGCACAACCTTTTAGTTTTCTTCTTTTTCTTGGTCTCTTGATTTTGCTACTCATTAATAATTCCTCTGCATTCATGATGGAAGCTATTTTTGGAAGACAAGGTTTGGACTTGGTCTTAGCTGGGAAGGATCCTTCCATAGTCAATAAGCCGTTTATTATAGAGGCTTTAGTTGCTTGGGTCAATGAAACCAGGGTGCTGCTTGAACAACAGGCTCACCCAGTAGTTGAGAANACTACTACTACTACTGTAAGCTTCTGAAGTGAAGCAATGAAGATGATGAAAAGGAGAGGACCCAAAAATGAAGCCCTGATGAACACCCGACTTGTGTGTCACTAAGGGAACCCTCAACCAAAAGAAATTGCTTTCTACCACAAATGAAACTTTATCAAATGAGAATCTTGCCTTGGATCCCAAACCCATGGAGCCTGTTAACTAACAGCCCATGATCTACATACCTTTTCAAAGTCCAAATAAGCTACTTTGTTTGATTCATGGCACTCAAGTCCCTCAATAACCTACTCTATATGTTTAGTAAGTTGGGTAACCGTGCTAAAATGTGCTCGAAACCCATGCTGGCTGGGAGGAAGGACTTTGAGGATATCAAGAAATTACACAAGTTTAAACGTCATGATCTTCTCAAACACCTTCGCAATATTCGAAATGAGAGAAATCGGCCTGTAATTGCTGGGGAGTGATTTTTCTCCCCCTTTCAAAACTGAAACAACGTGAGCTAACTTTAGTGAAGATGGAAACTTGCCTCGGTCCAAGATGCCAAATGGGTGAAGCATATTCAAGATGTAGCTGGACCTGGACAATTGACTTGTACAGAGTTAGCATCGTGATGCTATATCTGGACTTAAACGTGCGATATATCCAACCACATATTTGAAAAGCCTTACCCACCTTCAACTGGATATGCTCATCGAACTTTCCATTATTTTGGAGGACTACACCTAAATTTTTCATAGATGAGACCTGCTCAATATCTTAACCTCCATTACCTACGAGCGGAGTATTCAAAGGAGTTGACCCAAATGTCATTGAGCGGAATTTCATTCCGTTCAGGGCCATATTACTCTCAGTTACCCAAGAGTAGATTCGATATAAGTCCTTTGCCAAGCCAGTGGAATCTTGGCCATTCCTACCAGAAATTAACTTTGTATCGTCAGCTTAAGAAGAGAGACTGGCAGAAATATTAAGCTTTTGAAGTGGGGCAATGAATATTATAAACAGGAGGGGCCCTAAGATGGAGCCCTGGGGAACACCTGACTTGACATCATGTATGTCACAAAAGGATCTCTCCACCTTTACAATTTGCCTCCTATCCTGAATGAAGCTTCTTATCCAATTGAGAACCTTGCCTTGGATCCCAATGTCATGAAGTATATTGAACAAAAGGCCATGATCTAGATCTGTAACTATGACATCATCAAATTGCTCAATTTGACTAACCACATCAATCTCATCACCCTTGTCATTAGAACAATGAGCTGTTGCTTCTAAACTCAGTGGGGTTGAAAACACACGGAAGAACTGATCTCCAAGCATGTTAGCCATAACCTCTACATTGCTAATAGCTTCCCCATCAATCTCAAAAGGCTCAAAAGAGTGTTTCATTTTTCTCTTACAGTTCGCATAAGAGAAAAAAGCCTTTGGATTCGACCTGACCTCCCGAACCACCTCACTCTCAATTTGTAACTGGTCAGTTTTGATTGAAGCCTTAATCTTACTCTGAATTATGTCCCACTTTTTTTCGAGACTAGCCACAATCACTGGATTCGAAGTGCTCTTCAGCCTTTTTGCTAGTTTGCAACTCTTTTTGAACAAAGTCTTCCTATATTTTGGAATTTTTGTCCGTGTACCACCTTTCGGAACACATTCAGAGATTGCTAAACTTCTTATCCAATTGAGAACCTTGCCTTGGATCCCAACGTCATGAAGTATTTCAACCAGACTGACAAAAGACCAGGCACAAACCTGTTATTTGACGCGGACCTGGGAACTGGGAACGCTTTTCCTTTTGGAAAACTGCGCTTACAACCACAACAAGTCGTAATGTAGGAATAAGATTCTTGTGGTGTACACAAAACAGGTTTTACTGATCCTCAAATTTTCATGTTTTACATTTTGAGCAAGATTCTTTGGGATCGGATCTTTTGCAAATCATCGTTTTAAACCTCCTTGATATTTTCCAATCAAGTTTTCAACTCTTTCCTTCACCGTTGGAGGCTTCCCTTTCACCCTATGACTACAGATGTTAAAGTTGAATATCTCACGTTTTTTTTGCTAGAAAGCATTGCAGCACTTGTTGGAAAGATGAACAGAAAAGGTCATCCCGTCAAGACAAAGTGGAACGAAATTCAAGCACGAATTTCTCCCACAGTTGAACAAACCCCTGTGATATCGAACAAAAACCTCAATGATCCGTTCGGAGTGGAAGTGTTCTTCAAATGTGAAAATCTTCAAAATACTGGGGCTTTCAAAATCCGTGGAGCAACTAATATGGTTTTAAAAGGTGCCTCTATCGTCAAAACAAGCATGAAATTTGATGTACAGAAAATTTCTTTCCTCAACTAAAACCACATGTATATTAGTCTCTCCTCTTGAAAAAGCGCAGGAAAAGACAGTTGTAGAGAAAATAGTCTGTCCTGTTTATCGAAAGCAGCCTTGTCCTGAAGAAGGAAAAGGCTGTCAGTTTGACCACCCTAAATGGTGTCAAAAACTTCTCAAGTTCGGCCTTGAGAAGTACAATAGTAAGAAGGGATGTTCAAAGGTAGATT